>NC_089745.1:67227656-67370454 GCF_040412425.1 Macrobrachium rosenbergii
CTGGGCATCTTGACATCTACCGCAGCTTTCAGGTTACAGAAACCTTCCAAGAGCAATATATGACAAAAGCAAAGTATGTAGGTCTGTCCGCGAGGGACTGTTTCTAAAATGGACGGTGTCCTTTATTATGATGATTATTGTTATTCAAAATGTGTACACATCGATGTGAAACACCTAAAGGAAACGTAACAGTTATAGTTACGGTGAGGTGTGTGTGTGTGTGTGTGTGTGTGTGTGTGTGTGTGTGTGTGTGAGAGAGAGAGAGAGAGAGAGAGAGAATACAATCCACACATTACGTTGAATCACTCGAAAACAAACTTCTCAATTCCTTTATTTACTTCCCCTACAATCAGCAGAGATATCAACCCTTGAATTTACCGGTAAACTGCACATTGTTAAGGGCAACCGCAAGACCTTGTATCACTTCCTTGACGGACGTTTGACTCCTAGTTGAGGTAACTTGAATATATCATATATAATTATTGCCTTTGATTCAAGCGCAGGGCATTCTCCACAGAATCTAACATTCGCTGCCATATATTCTGAGACCACGTCAGTTCGAAGTGCAGTGTATTTTTTATTATCTCAAATTCATCTGCTTATCTTATCACAAGAAAGGTACCACACTACAGAGATAAGTTAATGTAGTTATAGTCGTCACCTTGTTCATGAGCTCTAGACATTATCTCATTTCTTTCACTTATCTCATTCTTTCACCCCTTTCTATTTTTTCTTCGTACAGCAGCTTGTTCGGTAGCCTGGGTAAAATAACAACATCGACGACAATAATAATATCCTTCAGAAAGAATTAACCAAAACAAAAGCGTACTTGATAAACATATTACATATGAAAACACGTATAGAGAAGAATCGCGGAAAACCCTTGCTTTATTTACTGTCGCTGGCAGTAACATTACTTGAAACACACACACAAGAGTTTTGGGTTTTCAGAGACGAGATGAAACACGATTAAGTGCTTCTTCTCCCCGAGAGGAACTTACTTTACATATACATACATTAAAAATATAAATATATATATTTATATACGTATATGTATATATATATATATATAAGCATATATATTTATATAATATTTAAAATTCCAGCTACAGCTGGAATTGTAAATTAACTGATGGCAGATGGAGAACCGAAAAGAAAGAGGCATGAACCAGAGTGCTGTTGCAAAGGATTAAGGCATGGAATGCCGATGTATTGCGCATGACGCCAAAGGACCCCGTCAGATCTTGCAGTCCAGTCTGCTTGTCATGCAGACTTAAATAAAATGGAGGATCAATGGACCGACTGCATTTACTATAACAGCCATAAGTCACGGGATTGTTACGGTCCCGCGAAGCTTTTTGAGATCACGTCAGTTCGTAACTGACGCCTTCACTTTTGCATCCTTCGACCCCTGACTCACTAAGAAACTACAATTCTTCCAGCTAAAGCCAGTTCGGAGATCACAACTCTCCAGATGATTCGGGAAAACCTTTTGTTTACTCTCCGAAGGCTAACTGATTTAGATGAAGCTGGCTTATCCCAGCATGGGTCTCTACACAAAAGGCCGCCTGTAGGGTGGTAGGGTGCAAAAGCATAGGCGGCCCGTGACTGGCGGTTGTGACTCGAGTTACAAATGCACTGCACTTAGCTCCTTGATGGTCAATGTTACTTGCGGCTGTTACAGATTAAGCTGACCTTACGCCGATACCGGCTCTTATTCTCTGAGAAGTAAAAATGTGCTGTTTGATTGCTTGGTTATCCTAATAAAATGGTCCCCTTATTCGTTTGTTCGGAAGTCCATTGTAGAGCTGGAAGATTGCTCAGCGATCTGTTAAAGACCAGGCCCGAAGAAGCAAAAGGAAGTTAGAAAGGGAGGAACGGTCGGTTGTGGGAGTCAGGAAAACAACGGCGGGAAGAGAATTTCAAAGACTGGCAATTCAACCTAATAAACCGTCATTGAACCGTGTTATAAGAGGATAGGCAGATTTCCATAGACCTCTCGCTTTTCCCTAATAACTTTTAGTATACTAATATGACATTTAAGTACAGTAAACATAAGTCTTCACTTTTTTCTCTCTAGCTTGATCTGACACCTTGCATTCAATTCTGTAGTCAGGTCCAACATCACTTATTCCAATGACCGCGATGAGTCGTATTCAAGTCAACAAAGAGGAGGGCCTCGACGAGTCATCTCCCAGCCCTGGAGGGTGGACCCAATCTTCTGGTAATCTCTCTCTCTCTCTCTCTCTCTCTCTCTCTCTCTCTCTCTCTATATATATATATATATATATATATATATATATATATATATATACATACATATATGTATATATATACATATATATATATATATATATATATATATATAATATTTTATATATTATATACATATATATCATTTACTGCCAAGTAACACCAGAGCATGGTTGTTTTGCCTTAAAGTTTTCGCTCCAATATTTTTCCTAAAATTATATCAGTGCATAAGTTCCCAGACTCTTACAGGATACCAATGGCTGTTTTAATTATTTAGGAAACAAATGTTAATTTATTCCTATCTTACATAAGTATGCGTACATTATGAATAATAATAATAATAATAATAATAATAATAATAATAATTATAATAATAATAATAATAATAATGAATCCCTGATGTTCCACTAATAATATAAGGGTCACCGAACTATGTTATTGTAATGTATTGCAAGTATACTCTTGAGGATTTTAATCCCACCATTGAATAGTCGCGATACGGTGGAGTATATCTGCAATTACAGAAACTTATGTAACAATTCTACTATATTCAAGGTAGCCAAAAGTTTCTTTTACTCGTTAACTTTTACCATTTCCGTTACTCCAACCGAATGAACGTAACACACTTGTCAGTCAAGGAAATTTTCTGCATACAAAAATCCCCAGTGAACGATTCAGCAACCAGGGAAAATGCTGGGCTTAAGTAAACCTGACGATACTGTATTTCCGTCGACATCAGATTAATAAACAGCATACAGAGAGAGAGAGAGAGAGAGAGAGAGAGAGAGAGAGAGAGAGAGAGAGAGAGAGAGAGAGAGAGAGAGAGAGAGAGAGTTACTACTGTTAAACACGTTAGTGAGAAGTTTTCCAGCCTTAATACCATTCTGGAAATTTCTACGCGATAGGGCTAGAAAAACGCCTCTAAGAATCCTAAAGACAATGATATATCCACAGTACCCAATTTACAAAATATCCAACTTCATTCGAAATCTTACAAAATAAAATAAAAAGGCGTTAAACCCCCAATATTATTCGCTAATGATATAACTTTGTATGGAAAAAATCTTTCTTCCCTATCCTGAAATAACTTTATAAATTGAACTGAATTGAACTGAATACAGAATTTAGGCCAAATGCCCAGCACTGGGCCCTATGAGGTCATTCAGCGCTGAAACAGAAACTGACAGTAAAAAGTTTTGAAAAGTATAACAGGAGGAAAACCTCACCTCTGCAAAATGAATCAATGTTTAGAGAGGGTGGAAAGTAAGATGGAAGAAAGAGAATATGAAAGGAGTTACAGCAAAAGAAAAGAAAGGGGTTGCCGCAAAGAACCGTAAGTAATGCCTACAGTGCATCGCATGAGATGCACTGACGGCACTACCCCACTGCGGGGAATAACTCTATGAGAGTCAAGTCTCAATGTCTATCATGGATGTCAACGTCGTGTAATTGTTATCTTCTACTTATTAGAAAACAGTCGACACACTGATCTATCAGTAATTTTAAAAGTTATTTCTTTTATAATCTAGAAGACAGTTAAAGTCTGGAATTTGCTGTTTTCAGAGTAAGATTTTTATTTAAGTCTATGAATCGCCATCACGGAAATAAAAAAAAAACACGTTATCACCAATTTAGGTACAGACGGGTCATACGAGATTGGCTCCAAAGTCTGAAATATTAAAATTCTTGCATCTGATACGTTTACCTTCGACAAATGTAATTTACTCTGTGGAAAAAAACGGGATTAAGTAGGCCTTAGGTGTGGTATAGAAGTTAAAGGGAATAAGAGACCATTATCTTATTGACTGTGCTCGCTCCTCAAGGGGCTTTCTATGGGTCTTTAAAAAGGACGGATCATCACGTGAGTGTCGTGGGAGGAATGGGCGGGGAGCGGGGGAAGGGTAAGGTTAAACATCACGTTTCCTCGCGTGACCGAAAGAAAGAAAGAACAATAATTATGCAACAATGCAGTTTTGTTGCGTAACTGTGCGCCTAGAATGCAGAGGGCGCCGGAAATGAGAGCTATGCAAAAAGTCTTCAATACTATTTGTTGGTCGTTGTCGAGGGAAGAACGTATGTCATTTAATTTTGTAATGTTATTGTATTCTTGTCTCTTTATTTCGTGATATCTCTAGAAGATTCGGTTCATTGCCATCATCTCACACCCTGTGTAATCAATAAGGAAGGGGCGCCTGCGTATTCTTTCCTTCCACACATCTGATAAACACACACATGCACGCACAGGTCCCGGCGCGGAATGCAAAAAAATAATAATAAAATGAAGCATCACCCGCGTACCCTGATACCTCGGTGCCAAGTAAGGCACAGGGTGCCAAGTTTAGTGACCTCGGTCACCGCAGCATATAAGTATTGCAAGCGGCAGTGCCAAGGTCGACCAACAAACGTAAACCGGTAAAGGTTCGACGCGCGCAAATGTTGATAAGGCCCCACGCGGTGCCAATGTGACAGTTTCCAGCTAGAGTTTTTTTTACACAATTATTTTGCCTTCGTTGACGTTTCTTTTGCTTTGATTTCAGATCATTTGTTGCCCTGAAGGAATTTTAAGCGTCAGGGCAAAGTATAGCAAGATAAAAACCATTATAAATAAAAAGAAAGCAAAACTGAGTAAGAGTATGGCACTAGCGTGTTGCCAGTTGCGTCAGCCAGCATTCATCGGCGAGGCTTTCGCGGAGTGACTTGACTTCAGCTCGGGCAGAGCTTCGTAACAACTCGGAGGAGGAAGGCACGGCCGCACTTGCTTCTCTGGAGTCTTAGACGTCCCATAGTGTTATCTATGGAAAACGGAAGCAACAGCTACTCGCTCACTGCAACGGTCAACGTCAAAGCCATCATCAGACTGACAACCATTAATACGTTTGAGGAGACGCCGTAAGGAGAAACGCTCTTGTTTCATTTGCTGGATTTATCATTGTAACGCAAAGACTGTTGCGTCAGCTGGTCACCATATCATCTATCCACGCCCATACCTACCGGCGTTGAAGAACTAACTTCGCTCACGCCTGCGACAGGATTGACAAGAGATCTTCAGATTACTTGGGGAGGTCACCTGTTCTTGGATACTCGTCCAGTCTTGCCCTTAGGACTCGTCACTGATAGATCAAGAGGATGCTGTCCATTCTGAGGCCAAACACGTACAAGGCGCCACTCGCCTTGCTCTCGAGGGGTGAGTCAATGCATTTTTTCTTATTTAGAATTTGTAAGAAAGCAGTGACCTTTTCCTCATTTAATGAATCTCAGTCATAACTTGCTGTTCCCAGAGTAAGGTTTTTATTTAAGTCTATGAATCCCATCACAGAAATAAACAACACATCACCAATTTAGGTACAGATGGGTCATACAAGATTGGCTCCAAAGTTTGAAATATTAAAATTCTTGAATCTGATACGTTTACCTTCGACAAATTTAATTTACTCTGACTGTGGAAACAAACGGGCCTGGTTGTTTTAGGATTAAGTAGGCCTTGTGCAAGTACCACTACTGCCTCAGGTGTGGTACAGAGAGTTAAAGGGAATAAGAAACCTGCTGTGAACCACCGGACTATGTAACAGAAACGATAGAACCAAGGTCTGAAATGACAATGCACGATGTTCAAATCTTACGTGGCAACAAGAAGTTACCCAGAATCATTATAAAGTGTAGATAATGTGTAGTAGTTTATATACTGAGAGCATTAAGTACAAATTACTGCCATCCTTTTGCCAAAAATTCGCTTGCTTGAACGCACGCACGCACGAGAGAGAGAGAGAGAGAGAGAGAGAGAGAGAGAGAGAGAGAGAGACCGAAGCATCACAAAAATTCTTTTAGTTCAAAAGAAACTATTTGACGGTGACCACCTTTTTGGTAACAGAGAAGTTCTATTCCACACGAAGAGAACGAATAGCGGAGAACGATGACGAATCATGAAAAACATGAACAAAAAAACAAACAATCAAAACGTACAGCACGCGGGAGACGGCAACCGTTCCTGGCTTCGGTGGGTGAGAGGGAAACGGAGAAAGATGGCAAGTGTCGAGTGTACACCGACACTTAAAAATCAATATTCACAGGTGGTGAATGGAAAGCGGTCATTTAAAGTGGCCTATAATAACACAGAGCAGTTCGGTTAATACTTGTGATTTTGTAACTTGTGGATGGAAAGTTGCTAGAAGAGATAAACACAGTAAAGGTTGATTACCGCTTGGCGCCAATGCACGGTCATTGGAATTTCAGCCTTAAGCGCTCAAGATCTAAAGACGGTTTTCCTACTGACCAAGTGTGGGAAATTTCCACGCGTAGCCGAACGTTTCCTCTACATTTGCTTGTTTGTTTCTTGTGCTGGGGTAGAGCAATGACATCCAACGAAAGTTCGATGTAACACACGACTATTTTGTCATCAAGTAATCAATACTCATTATTACTGAATCATATCTTTTATTTAATAAAAAAAAATATACAGAAAATTAATAATATACTTATTCCTAATAATTCTCAGAGTATAATTTTTTAGAAATGTGTATCGTCAAAAATAAGAGAAAAAACTCAAGAGGAGACGCGTTCAAAGGGTAAAGTTATTAAAAGCTCACAAAAGCAAGGAAAAAGTAAACAGCGTAGGAGGGAGGCCCTATCCAGAACTTGATGCCGCCGCACCCCGGGCTACAAACATCCGCCTTATGCATGCGTCCACTTCTTTTACTTGGCTTTTTTCTCTTTCTTGGCTTTTTTCTCTTTCGAACCTTTCTTTCTTTCTTTCGTTGCACCAAATTCTGGCACCTCGAACCTCGTCATTACATCCCAGCTAAACTTTTTTACCCTGTTATAAACTATTGGCACTACACCTAACGGTATTATGTTCTACGGAAACTGTACTTAAAGGGGCTCTGCGGAAAGTTAATCGTAATTAACGTGGGATTTAAGATCATGACACCTTAATGTATTCTTGGCCGTGGAGAACTTGCACTCATTCCACTAACCTAACAGGTAACGTATTCAATATCACCTAGAAACATTTAAAATAAGAAGCGCAACGTGGAATCTACTGTTAAGTGTTACAGGTGTGGGCGTTCCAAAGCAATAGCATTGTGACGCAAATGGTGACGAGAGAACTGGGTTAGTAAATAAATGCCACGCATCAATGTACACCTGCACTCCTGTGACTAATTAAGCCACAGTACAGCAGTCTTGCACGATGCTCGTGTCGGTGAATGAATTACATATTTAAATACCAGCATACATGTTCTATTAATAGAGAATTACATTGAATTTAGGCCATAACAGTCACAGGACTGCGATAACATCTGTACTGCACACACATTCGTAAAGCTGCGAGTGCTCCTAAGCTTAGAAACCTCTATGATCCGAGAAATATTCATGGTTATTATCACGATTTTTTGTTCGTTTTTTCATCTACTAAGCAGAAAAAAAAACACAGACAAAAATATGCATACACACGCGCGCGCGCGCAAAAGAACGACTAAATGGGCAATCAGCGTTTCATCGTGAGTTAACAGTATCTTAGAAGTTGAAGCCTAACCTTGTGTTACCGTCACTGTATCATGCCCTCTTACAAATGGAACTGCGAGGACTGCTTCCCCCATGCACATTTAGCATGAGTGTGTAATGAGGCATTGGTGCTCTGGAATCGATGGAAATTCAAGGGCCTAGTCAAAAAACGCGTCATAATATTAAATACTTTACAAAAGCACTGAAATCTTTTCTACATCCCTCTCCTAAAGACTCTAGATTGAGACTGTCAATATCATTAATAGCAAATCTACGTATAATCGCCTTTGGCTCTTCAGTGAACATAGCTGTTTTGTCGAAGCTCTTCGTAAAACTTTCTCTAATAACAGAGTATTTTCCATTTATTGTCCACAAGATTTGTGTTTTTCACAACTGATCGATGTCTTTCTATACCCACTTTCATCAAAGAAGCAATCTTCATTCAGTAACGAATAATCAAATGTTGCAAATGTTTGCAGCTTGCCAAAGCAGGGGACCACAATGAAAAATATGCAAATGCTCATAAGTAATCCATAGATGATGAATTAAAACCAACATATGTTTACTGTTTTCAAAGCAAAGGACACAAAAACAATGCTGATCAATATTCCGCACAATAATAATTCCTTTCCTTCTCAGATTTCTACGACTTCCGCGAGGTAGAGGACGAGACGGCTGCTATGCTGTTGGCCAAACACATCTGGAGGCTACTGAAGAAAGCCAAACACAGGCTGTATCAGGTTAGTACTGCAGTAGGTCGCTTTCTCTCATCACAAAATTACTAGAAGAAACGGCAACAGGAGCCTGGCTCGGTATCATGATGCTGCGGATATGGGTAGATACATAGGCTACTTTCAATTAACAGTTTTCCGTGAAGCCGTGGAATGCTGTCACATTAATTTTCATGTAGCCAATGCTAAGTATTCCTAGCTGTAGTGACAAAGCATTGCTGTAATCATAAATCCATAAAATTCATTACTACGTAATTTCAGTGGCATTCTCCATAGCAATTATTCAAGGAATGCTTGAACTATATAAAAGATGTCAATTTCTCGGGGAATATTCTACCGAAATGATGGAAAATCTTGAAGGCTCTGCCAATTTCAGTATTCTTAACCACAGATCTTGTAAACTTAAGTAACCTCTCTAATGTTAGCCTCTTGGCACCGCACCGATTTATGAGAAAATGAAAATAAATCTTACTTGCCGCCAGAACGATGAGTAAAAGTATTCTCACAGGACGCTCCGTGCCAAAATCTTATTGTGATATTGTAGGTAAAATAATACACACACTATAATTATTATTATTAGCTGCTACAGTGTCGGCAATTTTAGTTGTATTCTTGACTGGTCATTTATGTAAATAATAATTCCACGTAATGCACATACACTGCGTGTAGCGACCGGATTCATATCACCAGTACCAATGTCGCCTAGTACCGCGGACGAGTTCAGTTGCAAGGCTAATGAACTCTGCGACTTTTTGGGATTCGTTCTCATTTCCTTCACAAAAATTTTACTGCGTTTGACACAAGCTCCGCAAAGGCTTGACATTCTACTTCTCCTTCAGATGCCAGGATGCGAGGGAGGAGCCGGAGGCGTCTCGGTGCTCGTGCCTGCAGACTTCCTCAACAGACTTTCGCGTGATGTGGTCAGGATGACGGAAGGAGAAAAACACGGAGTAAGGTTAGTTGGTTTTGTCTTCGTTGCTTTCGACACTGCAGTTTTTTTTTCGTACAAATATCTCGAAAGTGTTGGCATATATCGTTCAATTTCTTCAATTTGCAGTACATTTTTTAATCATTCAATTTTTTTATATATATATTTTTTATATATATATACATATCATATATATATATATATACATATATAATATATATATATATATATATATATATATATATATATATATATATATATATATATATATATATATATATATATATATATATATATATATATATATATATATATATATATATATATATATATATATATTTATCTTCAAGTCATCCTCTAATTTCATACAAAATGTCTAGACAGTCCAAACAATACAAACATCTATTCATTCAAGTCATCCTCTAATTCCGTACAAAATATCTATACAGTCAAAACAATACAAACATCTATTCATTCAACCTTTACTTTACTTCTGGACAAAATATCACAACAGCACAGGAAACACTTGATCAGTTTCTTCAGCTTACTAACCCCTTTCTGTACCAAATACCTAAATAGCACAAGGGATTATTCTGAAAATTTTCCCCACCCCTTACTGAAAATGATGACCGATATTTCAGAGGCTGCACTTTGCACATCGATTACGTCGACGGCCAAGAGGTGACTAAGATCGGGAAGATCAAATGCGATCCTCATCTGCCGTCTTCGTCCTTGCTGCACCTGACACTAACGAGATCAACTGAAGGGCCGAGGAACACCAACCCACTCTTGAGGTGAGAGCTGGCGTGTTAGTCATCCCGTCGGGTGCTCAGAAACAGTCACTTAGATGTTGATGTTTTTTAATGCTGACCCTCTTCCTTCTAGTGTAACTTACTCAGGGGTAGGAATGTTAAAGTAGATTTTTCCCTGATTTCAGTTAGAGTTTCAAGGGGGTGAGATATGTATGGATGTATGTATGTATTATACATATACTGTATATACATACATACATACATACATGCATCATCTATCACGGCTTTGAAACTCTCTAACTGAAAGCATAGGGAAAAATTTACTTAAACATTATTGCCCTTATGCTGGCTGCATTATATTTTATGTATTATATATATATATATATATATATATATATATATATATATATATATATATATATATATATATACATATATATATATATATATATATATAATGTATGTATGTGTATATATATATACGCACATACATAATATACATTTCCGTCAATACGGGGTGGTACTGAAGAAGTGGATAACATTCCCTTATACCGACTTCGTTTCTGCTTATCTCTGTTACCACATCGCCGACTCACCCCACATACACCACGGAAACAATAATCAGAGTCACAGTTTCCACGCCTTTTTTTCCTCATTCGTATGCAACGCCACAGTCCTTCCCGTCAAGGACAATTAACTCTACAATCCCTTCATATATCCCATTCTTTGTCTTTATTATTTCTAAACATCTTCCTACCTTCCCTGCTGCGCTTATTCTGAGACTTGAGTCTTCATCTTAACCGCACTGATAATTTTCATTTGCCCCCATACACATGTCTGAGTCAGTAACTGTGGTGTGGTCGGTAGTGTTAAGTAGCACTACCGACCACTACTGGGAGCATCTTGGATACAAGAAGTTCAATTCCACTTGAAGGATCCTGACATTTTCCCATTTGCTTGCCAGCTTCATTGATATTATATATATATATATATATATATATATATATATATATATATATATATATATATATATATATATATATATATATATACTGTATAGTGTGTGTGTGTTTGTGCGCGCGCACAGATTCAAGTGCGTGCGTAGCATTATCCTATTTTGCACACGAGCCACCACCAATGTGTCCCTAACCCCCGTTCTCTTCATTGCAGGATCTTGGGCTATGGCAACGACAACGTCATTTACATCAGTCCAGGTTACACGCTGGAAAAGAAGAGAGTGAGAGAAAACAACTAAACTGTAGTCAAACATAGCGTTTAGGGAGCTCCGAGATAGTTGCTCACCAACAGTTCGTCGTAGCAGCGATAGGGGTTGTGTAGAACCAGTCGAGTTTTTGTCAAGGAGTTTCGTGGCCAAGATGGTGAACTATGCGAGCGTTAACAAAATTTGGTTATTTTTATATACTCATGCTGACTGCAAACGGTGTCTGCATCGGTCTTCAAAGGCTTAGGAGTTTTTGAAGCGTTCTTTGGTGGTTAAAGCTTTTGCAACGGTCTTAAAGAGCTTAACGAGTTTTTGGATGAAATGTTCCGAAGTTGAGCAAACTGCTCCCAGGTTCAGTTTTCCACAAGGACATCAACGAGAAAAATTTTGCGTCATAATGTCTTCGTTTTTCTTGGTGTGTAATTCATGACATTTGTTATAACAAAAGCAGCGATCATGTTAAGTGTTTGTCATACTGATATATCACTTGATGGAAAACTCACCGTTCGTTCATAAAGGGATGTGAAATTCCCGAACCCTAAAAAGCAAATTATACACTGGTGTTCCCTTTATAATGATCAAACCTCACACCTCATTAACAGGTGATGAATGCAAGGAGCTTCCTTACTTTATTTTTGTACAAAGATGCATTATTTTAACATCAGAGCTATCCTTAAAAATGAAAAAGTCTTGCTTTTTTAACTTCCGTTATCGATGGCCCTTAATTCGCTAGGAATGCACAGATATATATAGTTATTTTTTTACTTTATTATCTTTACGTATGTTCAGACCACTTAATCATCCATTTTCATCTACAGTTTCGTCAAAGTATCCCAAATTACAGTAAATACTTAATCATCATTCAAGAGAATTCTTTTGTGTTCCATTAATATCTCCCTCGTTTTCTAAAACTGAACGTATCTGAAACAAACACTATTCACCATTTCACCGAGTGCTCTTTTGGAGGATCCACCTGACCTGTTTAGTCGGTGTTTACAAACTATATCCTACGATGTACATGCGATTAAATTTATATGTAACGTGACTGTACGTCATGCTTTTACTGAAGTGGACACAAACACATTCCAGTACTTAAGAGTTTCCAATAGCACAAAATATTCTTTCTATTATTTCCTTAAAAGGGATACATAAGTTTATCATTATAGCGATACACATCTCCAGTTGTTAATCTCCAGTTGTTATCAACGCAGGTATTACTGTTATCGGTGTCACCAGTCATTTCACTACCAGAATTCTATTCACTAGTTATGACACGCTGCAAGCATGTAGCCAGCAGTTTCACCTTGGTTTTTAATTCATTTAAACCCTTTTCGAAAACCAGCATCCAGTAATGAAAAGTCCGCAATGGAAAAAATCCAGCAGTATTAATCGCCTCCCTTTGGGTAAAACAAGGGACGTTCACAAGATTTCTGCATCGTGTGCCCGCGCTTCTCGGCGAATGCGTCCGAAAGCATGAGAAGAATCTCAAGATTTGCCAAAAATAAGCTAGTCATAGCCATTTCCTGTGATGTAGCATCTAGGGTTTAACTGTAGCTCTCTATATATTTATACGTGTACTGTTTTAAAGCCAAATTAATGGCAGTTTTATCAATAATTTTCAGGTACTGCACTCAGTACTCTGTACCCAGACAATAAGGGACAATCGATGGTAGATGTTTAAGGATTTAAACAAAGTTTACGTTTGATAAATCTTTCATAATTTTTCTACTTGTCAGAATCGCATGACCTTATATATGTATCGTTCACTGTAATTATTAATCGGAAAATATTTCCCTTGTGAACAGGATGATTTGTGGAAAGAATTTCGGGATGTACTGCGTAATTTATTTTGACTGTATTTAATTTTGATGTACTCAGAAATTCATTGCAATAAAAGATAAGAAAATAATCATGCTTTTTTCCGTTACTAGTCCTTCAAAGTGGAGTCACTGCATAGTCCGTCAAGTCCGGAGTTTCTGCGAGTCACAACAAAATATACCCTTAAAGTGGGAATCACTACAATATCTCGGTATGAAGTTAGTGCATGTTATTGCTTGGGGTAATGTTTGTTTAGCGCTTCAATATCCATACTACATTTGGCGCTGAATGGCCTTCTTGTTCCTACATTTCTTAGGTATTGCTTACTGTTAATTGCCCCTCACTAAAGCAGTAAGGATCAAAGCCAATTGTAAGTTATAATCAATACGCCCTACTAAAGCACAACACAAGTATGGAACTGCGTAGCTGGCAGGCAAACTAGCAGAATCTGATCAATTGCTGTTTCACGAAAAACAGCTTTAAATGACGGCATATTAAACAAAACAGATAGAAAGACTCGTACGATAGTTCACCGAGTTAAGACTTATGCAACACTCATTCTAGCTAATGGAGCAGCCAGTAAATATGCTAGTTTACGACAGTGTATCCAGATCACGGAATAACTATAGCTGCAATTAAAAGATGTACGCCCACATGAAATATAAGTCGGCGCAAAAAGCACGCGATCTGGGCAATAGATTAGACTATTCTCCTTCCTATATGCCGTCATGAAGGATATGGGTTGGGCATAAGGATAATGATATGGGTTAGGCATAAGGATAATGCCCTCCTTTGTATAGATAAAACAAATATGGGCCTAATGCAAACTTCAGTTTTTCCCTGAATCCAAAAACAGGTATACAAAGATGCTTTAAACAAGTGGAAGCCGAACCTCTGACGTTTTGTCTTTTCCTGCACTATCTGAAATAACCTACAGTATATCCCTGAAGCCTTAATTTTTCTGATAAGTAAAGATCGCTCCTCTCATCTAAATTCTGAAAGAAAAGTCAAATCACGCACTGCAGCTGGCTGTATATATGAGCAAAGGACTTACGAGTAGGCTACATTGAATATATAATGTGATTGCGATGTAAGATCCCTTCTTCGGTGACGGTCTGTTGCCTGTAAATACTGCACTCTGAAGTAGACCCAAAAACGATTTTGTGGTACTACTATCTTTATCATGCACATTTCTGTACTCAAAGTTTTGCAAAGATATAAAGCAAAAAAAAAAAAAAAAAAAAAAAAAAAAACAGTCAATATTCACAGCCTTCACCTATCATTTTCAAAATTACTGACCAATTTTCGATAATCTGTTTTGCACTGGAATTTGCTTACATGCTTTTCTATTCATGCTGAAATTAACAAAGGGTTACTTTGATGGTGCATTCCAGGTCAATTATAGTTTATACTCCAAATTAATCAGAGCATCTTAAGTGGGATAAATTAATTTTAATGAAATTACTTAATGTATTAGTCGTTTGTGCATTTTTTTTGCTAGAATACATCTCTTGGGTGTATCCCTCAAATTACCATTACTACACTTTTTAAACCAGATTGTGAAGGTACAGTTTCCACCAGGTCCAGTTTCCCGAGCGAGATGGGTTTGTGGCAGGATTTGTGTTGGTAGCCCTGACGAGAAAGATAAATCAGGGCCTTGGTTCTCTTTCTGAAATAAAGAACCTTATATATTAACAATATAAGATCAGCAAGTTAATTCCTTGAATCTGGAGCGGTCGCGAAAATAAAAGCAAAGAATTAAAATTTACCTCAGTTAATAAATTAAGATTAAGTGTATTTCCACTTAATTATATGTGGGCTACATATGCCAACCTTTCGAAGACTTACCTATATGGCATTTGAAGACAATCCAAATTTTCCCAATATCTTCTTATAAGATGTCTAGACTACGTTTATGTATCAAACCTAAACAAAGTTCGCTTTTGGTGTAGTGTTGGGACTGAAAATAATAGCAAGCCCAAATTCTAGCCACCAAACATGCACCTCCTCACACAGTGACAGAAAAGTAGAATTAAGAACATTTTTCATTTAAAGTAAGAGAGACAACTGCCCTCAGGGATGATTGCACGATCACTTGCCATACTCTTAATACCACTGTAGACACTGTGCATAGAGAAAATATGTATTCTCTTTAAATACATCATTTTATCACAACGATTAAAGAAATCTTACAGTATGATAGTCATTCCATGTCAATGAACATTAATCTAAGTAACTTGATGTTATGAGAAATATATCGAATCCCAAAGGATAAGTATAAATGAAGAAATTCCCAAACGATTCAATGGCCTCTTTAGCCCAACTATTGTAACAGTCACACCATCTCCACCAGCACAATGAGTGCTGCCTATCCATGACTTTACAGACCTGGACTTTTAAGGGTGGTGGTTCGAGGGATTTTAAATGCTTCTCGTATATTTGGGCAAACTATGTTTAGGTTTGATACATAAACTTTGTCTAGACATCTTATAAGACGACATTAGGAAAATTTGGATTGTCTTCGAATGCCTTACAGATAAATCTTCGAAAGGAAATCTTCGAAAGGTTGGGTTATGAAGTCCACATAATTAATACACTTTCTCTTAATTTATTAATTGAAGTAAATTTTAATTCTTTGCTTTTATTTTTGCGACCGCTCCAGGTTCAAAATAAAAGTTACGTATACCTTAGTTTTACCAGACCACTGAGCTGATTAACAGCTCTCCTAGGGCTGGCCCAAAGGATTAGACTTATTTTACGTGGCGAAGAACCAACTGGTTACTTAGCAACAGGATCTACTGCTTATTGTGGAATCCGAACCACATTATGGCGAGAAATGAAATTCTATCACCAGAAATAAATTCCTCTAATTCTTCATTGGCTGGCCGGAGACTCGAACTCGGGCCTAGCGAGTGCTAGCCCACAACTCTACCGACTCTCCCAATGAGTAACTGTTCCAGGGTTCAAGGAATTAACTTGCTGACCTTGTATTATTAATATATATAAGGTTCTTTACAGCGAGGGCAGGACACAGACAGGAAGCTAGGGCACAGAGCCCATGTTAGCCTAGGTTTGGGTAAGTTCCCTTACGATGCATTTACAGGTTAGGTAAGAATGAGATTATGTTATTAATGACTAAGCTCACTTAATGTCAGCACAGGCTCTTTCTCCTGGTGCAGCATGTTGAGGCTAGGATGTATCCCTGTAAGTACCGTTGATATTATCCATCGAGGTTGCATCAATACCCTAGGTTAGGTTAGGCTGTAACCATCAAAATACTACTACTACACTTTTTAGCCCTGGCTTGGGCCATTCAAGGAAGGCCATACACCCCCGGTCTGGTGAGATTTGGTGCCCTAAGTTGGGTTAAGTTAGTATGTATCCCCGTAACACCATGGTTACATTAGCCTCCTCTTAATTTTTACTATTCTAATCATACACTAGCCTAGGTTTGTTTAGATATATCCTTGTATTTCCATGCTATAAAACATTTTTGTGCATATATAATTTCGATAATAACTTTAATAATACTTCATCATAAACATCAAACAAAATTACCAGTCTGCCAAGTGACAAACTAAATTCTGAGCGCAGAGTTAAGACAACCTTGCTACTAAGATAATCATTCAGCACCACTTTAAGACTAATTCCGTTCACCAAATCTAGAGTGGCCTCCAAGTACGGAACCAATTATTAGGCTTACCTGTTTCTAATAAAGAATTAGTACCATCTGACGTTAATCTTTAGCCTAATGGCTGCTCTCTTCACAATATTATCCTTAACATTTTAAGAGACAAAATCCTACGACCAAGTTAAAGTTTCGTGGAGTATGTGGGTCGTCCAAAATGAGCTCTTCTGCAGTCGATAGTTCAACACTATAATGTTACTTCCATCAGCCAGGAAAAGCTCCAAACACTTTTCTTTATGCAAAGCCCAATTAAGACACGTGTAATATTAAAATTAGTAGTCATGTCTTCTATGAAAATGTGTTTTTAGTGAGAAACTTCAATCCCGTTCTTCCCTACATAAATATTGTATGTCAACTCTTCACGTGTCAACAAAACACTGCCCAGTGTACTGAAATGTAGCCCGGCCGAGTTCTAAGTTTTAACGCGTTGGTGAAACACCTGGCAAAGCGTTGGAACAAATTGTCTGGAAGTTTTCATCGGAAAATGTCCACTTGCAGGTCACTGCTAAAAGAACCACCTTTTCTTAAGGAGATAAACTACCATTTGTTGGTTGGCTGTGGTTACAAGTTGAAATTTCTTAGACCTATAATTCAAGTGTACTGTACATGAATATGATTAAGACTAAATGAATTTCATGATATATAAAATTATATGAATGTAGAATACAATTCTCGACAACTTCTGTGAGGTGTGAATATAGCTATTGAACACAAGAAAATAATACAGAAAATACTAAATTATTACCATTATACACATGGTAAGATAGAATATTGACGCAGAATTAAAGGCACTGTTTAAATAAGATAGTCCCTTAAACTTTCAACCAACCTTAGAGGTAATATTAAAACATAAGAAAGCACTGGTAACAAACAGAATTTACCATAACATCAAGTTTATTACAACAAAATCATAATACTGTTTCAAGGTGACAATTTTCTTCTACGTTATCTACTTGGCTGAATAACATAGAGGAAATTAATTACATTATTATGTTCTTGTTAAAATCATTAGTTTTCCCAGTTTTCTGACAGTAAACACATACATAGAAAATCATCATTCATCAACATTTACAAGATGTAAGAACACACAGTTTTAGTAAAGGGGTAAGTAAGAGATAGACACGAAGACAAGAATCATTCCCTGCGTCGCATGGCGTTACCAAACTATTATCCGGCAAAAACCTAAGCATTTAAGTGGAAGTCCTCCCATCAAATGCAAAACCTAGAATGAGAGATATTGTTGGCAAATGCAGTTATGAAAAGAACTTTTTATTACACAAACAACTAATTTTTGAGATTTAAATACAAGGGAGTTACACACTATACACTGATTATTTACAATAACTCGCGTAGAGGATCAAGAGTTTAGCACAAACTTTAATACACAGTGAAGTTAATATATAACTTCAAGACAAAAAGAGGACATTATGCTAATTGCAATTTTACATGAAACATTTGACAACGAATAAGTTTGGAGATCAGGTGTAATTACAAAGGTTCATCTTATTGATTATAACAGGATAAGGCACATACAGCAGCCTTTTGTTCTTTTATATATACATTAATGTACACATCATATATATATATATATATATATATATATATATATATATATATATATATTATATATATATATATTCAAACTTATTGAAATCAAAGATAAATAAGTAATGACTATCATATCGCCTGTACTTGAGAATGTTTAAGGCGACATGAAAACCGTTATTTTCTAAACATGTGAAGCTGATTTACTCTCTCTCTCTCTCTCTCTCTCTCTCTCTCTCTCTCTCTCTCTCTCTCTCTCTCTCTCTTTCTCTCTCTCTCTCTCTGTGTGTGTGTGTGTTGTTGATGACTACCCAAACAGCAAGTCTGTTAATTGATGATGTATTTTTCTGTTACAAGAACGTAGAATATGTGAAAGTTAGAAAAACAATGGCAAGTTTCAGTTATTTCAACTGAATGTCTTGTGAAGTTCTGTTAGAATGTAAATGAAGCTTCTGTCGTATCTAATTTTTAAATGGAAGTCATCGTGTGGAGAATGCTCTAAATAATGCATCTCTATCAGACAAATTTCCTAATACAATTTTTTTGTGATGTCAGATAAAAAGTATGGATAAATAATACAGGAAATTACGATAATTCATGTAAAATAAGGCAGTTTCAACGGCTAACAAAAAAGTGAAACGATAGCTGACCTGCTCTCCCATGGAGGTGGTGTCCTGGCAGCAAATACCCCGGAAGTTTTTGGCACGGAGTTGGATTTACCCCAAATCTGGCATTTAGCATCTCGCCCATTAACTTTTTTAGCAAGACCTTAAAACAGATGACCAAGCGGAAGTTGTGCCACTTCATCAGCTCCTTGAAAGCAAAAAGTTGCTAGAAAATGTGTTCGTGTCACACCCAGTCTTAACTCAAGAGCAAGAGGTGACTGCACAAACAATAATGTGGTGCCAATATTTAAGTACACGCAAACGAGTGCAAACTAATTTCCTAATTCATAAAAACGGGGTGGAAATACATACCAAGAATACAACAGCTGTGATAGCTGAAACAACAGGGGAAATAACATCCCATTAGTTACTTTTTCTTAAATCTACAAAATGCGTTGCAGTTATGTTCATTGTAACTTCCCTCGCAAGGAGCGTAAAATAGTCTCGTGAACAATAACATAATGGATTTGACGAGGTTCATAAACAATTATCAATACAGCGTGTCTATATCACGTTCCATGCACTGAGAAATACACACTGTCTCATTCCTTTCATTATACAGCCAATAACTGATCACTGGTATGACACCCACTCCGGAGACCTGTCCGCTCTGCGTTCATTTCATGCTCAAAGGTTTTCATGATGAAGCGGGTCTTTGTCTTCTTTGCTGTTTAGACCCGTTGTCCCTGATGCATCGTCCCCCATCTCTTCAACAAAGCCCAGACTACACTCTTATCACGCTCATTGTTTTAGGTTAAATGCACCACCTCCACCTCTTTATCTCTTACACTCGGGTGTAGATTTCTCTGTGACTTTGGGAACCTTTTGGTGCCAACGATCCAAGCGATTTACATTGTGCCGTAAGTGGTCCAGTAGGAAACGTTAAGAATGAAAAAAGCAAATGGGAAGAACAACCTGGAGAACTTATCGATATACAGAGCGATGTCTTTGCCTGTACACCGATGGACGACATATTGGGGTACTCCTGGACTCCTCGACCTCATTCGACTTCTACTCCGGCTTCTGGAGTACCCGTTCAGACGTCCATCCTCCGACTGGAAAAAGGAAGCAAGAGTTAATTTCATAACAGAAAAGACTTTACTTTTAGGTCTATGTGTATTATACGGTAGAATAGTCTTTGCACCTTCGGATGGCATTTTCGCTAGTTTACTTAAAGGTGGCATTCAAACTTTTCCTAATAATTTAGAATTTTACAGCCAAACTGAACACCAGATGGTAAATAGCCGGGGAAAAATTTAAATATCTCATGTTCGTGAAGGCGGTGTCACACAATCAATAATATCAACAACATCAATTTTTCATGAAGTCTAGGTGTCTGGTAAAAGTCTTGGCTCAAGTATGCTAAGAATGCCAGCAAACGTTTGAGATTCATTGCTTTAAAGCAAAGTATGGGTCGGAGAACTGCTTTTAAGTATCACGCAGAGGTTTACTGGCGAGATATGAAATGATCCCCAGACTTCAAATAAACAAAATAAATGCTTTTGAAATTTCAGATCATTTTAATGGGTCCATTATTTTTTTTAGAAAAAAGAAAACTCCGCATTCTCTCCTTAGAAAATAACACAGACTATTCAGTAAAAAGGAATGAAGAACTCAAAGAATTTCACCAAAATATCTCTGCTTCAAATTTTGGTAAAAATATCCCAAATATTAGGTCACATTTCAGAATCCTAAATCAGAAAGTCCCGCGTGAGAGGGTAACTGAAGATCATATCACATCACAGCCCTACCTTTTATTTTTGCTGTGTAGTTACTATTCCTCAAGTGTCCGTTATGTGAGGATTTCCAGCGTAATACAGGAACTGCCCAGCAAGTTACTTGATATCACATATCCGTGATCTATTTCATTTATTGATAAAACTGAAGGAATTTGGAAATTAAAAATGACGATAAGGATTTGGTTAAGAAAGCATACTCGCTGGGCCTCAGTGTGTTCAGTGAGACGAATGAATCGTCTCGCCGCCTTCAAAATGTTTACTGCTCAATATTGAAGCGAGTGGTTCCAGTAACGGTTCCTGATGTGTTTATTCCGAATGGTAATTGCATTTGACTCAATGGTCTTTGTCTGTCAGTCTGAATGTCTTCAAATACTGACCCGACCGCTTTACTGCGTTAAATCAATCTTTACACAGTATTTCAAATGGGTAGTGTTTTATCAAATCTATATTGTATTTTTATAATTGAGACAGATAGACAGACAGACAGAGGCGCAATAACCGCATTTCTTCAGCATCTCAGATTATCGTCCTCTCACAGAGAGAACGAACCCAAAATTAATTATACACTCCAGAGAACGTTCTTCCAATAAGACGATTGAATCGTCTCGCCGCCTCCAAAATGTTTACTGCTCAATAATGAAGCGAATGGTTCCAGTAACGGTTCCTGATGTGTTTATTCCGAATAGTAATTGCATTTGGCTCAATGGTCTTTTGTCTGTCAGTCTGAATGTCTTCAAATATTGACCCGACCGCTGTACTGCGTTAAATCAATCTTTACACAATATTTCAAATGGGTGGTGTTTTATCAGATTTGTTGTATTTTTATAATTGAGACAGATAGACAGACAGACAGAGGCGCAATAACCGCATTTCTTCAGCATCTCAGATTATCGTCCTCTCACAGAGAGAACGAACCCAAAATTAATTATACACTCCAGAGAACGTTCTTCCATGTCTCCCATCAATGAACCCACACTTGGACCCTGTTGAAATCTCTGCAACGGAAAAGTTCCGGCGATGTGGTGGGCGGTGTGTGGTGGGCAAACAAGAGATCCATCACTTCTGACCTCAAGTGATATCATTTCTTCCACTTAACAGAACAGGTTACCGTAACCAAAGTCCTCGTTAACCTATTTCACCTTTCCCTTTCATGTAGGGCGACTGTTCGCCCACAGCCGGTGAATAACGAGATCAAGGGAGTAAAATAAGGTTTCGAGAAGCCTTAGAAATCATTAGGCTTTTCTCAAGCATTAGCGGGAGGAAAAGGGGAGGGTTACAATAGGAGGAGAGAGAAAGAGAAGGTATTCATTCAAATTCAAAGTTAGACCGAATCAGGATTGTAAGAGCAAGACCACCACAATAATGATGAAGTGGTTTCAGAAGAAACAGCTCAAGCAATTTTCAAAGCAACAAAGCTTTTGACGGACAGTGACTTTTTTTTTTTTATTCGGAGGAAGCACCACCCAATTTCGTGAGTAAATGGTTATTAAGAAATATTTGAAAAAGAATGAGGAGGGTTGGAGACAGCCATTAGAGACTGCAGTAGTCGAATAAAACCTACTCTGCTGAACGCACGATATAGCTAAAGGAAGCACAAAAGAGGAAAAGCGACTTGAGAGCAGATCTCATAAGTCAAGGCGGAGGTTACCTCAGTCATAAACAGAGAGAAGAAATCGGAAGAAGTTCTCTAGGTACCCCAAGGAAGAATATGGTAAGAATACAGATCACTACAATTCAAAGAAGCCATAAGTTGTAGCAACAAAAATTTCCAGCAAATACAGGTCATTAGGAAACATTCTTACCGAAATGGCCTGTTTATTTATTTTAAAATTCCAGAGCAGTGAAGCAGAGAAGCTAACTAGAAAAGGTGGAACAAAATTCAGGTAACAGAGCATGGAACAAGGACTGCCAAACACCTGACGTGAGCAAAAAGCGGAATTTCAACTTACATCAGCGTAAAGCATTTCTAGAGTGAAAATGCGCTTTTGTACTTCTAAAATCTCTTTGGGTTAATATACAATTATATTTCGCCGTTCTCAAAACTGTCATGAGTGTAAAATGAAATTAAAATCTTTTTGTCCTGGAATGACACGACAAACTCTTGTTGACAAGCAAGTTTTCTTGACAGAATTTCAAAGAAAATAGGGATGAAGAGTTTTTGTATTGCCTGATACCGCTCGTTTCTTTCCCACTACAACCGGAATAAAGAATCTTTCTCTGCTCCTTTTTTTTTCCTGAGCCCTTATCTTTTATTTCCCCGGCCTGGACTAAATAAAAACATGCTACCATTTCATTAGCCTTCTCTTTTGGAAAAATAAGCTTGCAGCTCACACACATCTACGAGACGGGATACAAAGTTTATTTTGGAAAAGAATGACGGAAAGGCAGGCAGACATAAAAAAAACCTACGCTCGGAGTTGTCAACAAAACACCGGTTCTGATAAAAGATAGATAGATTTCATTGTCTCTCCTGAAAGCAAAAGCTTTGCTCATACTTCATTTTGGCAACTGATTCTAAACTTTAAGTGTGTACAGCACATCTGCAATATATATATATATATATATATATATATATATATATATATATATATATATATATATATATATATATATATAGATCATTTATCTTTAAGGCATTCTCCGTTAGTCGCATTACACGAGTGTTTTGGCCACCAAGTTTCATGCGATGGTGTTCATTGAACCACTAACTCCCTTGCCGAGGTCTTAATCCATTTTTGGCCACAAGAGTCACAGACTATGAGGGGTTGTGGTCTATCACCCATTTATGTGGCTTCTCTATTATTATTTTTTCCTCTTCATTACTCCTTCTCGGCTAACAGCATTGCGGAAGTAAATCTTGCCTTACGTATCACCATACTTTGTTTTCTCATGTTCATGATGGATAACAGCACTTACCTACAAAAATACTGCAAAATTTTCCCCCACTATACAACTTGGATACATAATTCACTCAATAAAACTCCATCTAGTTTTCCACGAGGGAGTCCTATAACCACCAACCTTTTTCTCGTCCAGGTCCGTGAGATCCTCCACCGAGTATCCCGTCATATCCTTGGAGAGAGGTTCCGCCTCCATGAAGTAGTTCACGATACCGAACTGCAGTAAGGAAGCGAACACGAACACCGTGCACGAAGACATCCAGACGTCAATGGCTTTGATGTACGATACCGGCGGAAGGGACGACTGAGATTGCTGGTTTTGAGTGGCTGTTTGGGTCATGAAAGACTATCATTAATAAGGCATCATATCAAAATATTGAAAAAGCGTTTGCTATTAGGCGCTCTGTACATGCATACTGATTCTTATATCTAATTTATGAAGTAAGTATAATTTACAGCAAAAGCCAGATACACAAATACACACACACACACACACACACACACACACACACACATATATATATATATATATATATATATATATATATATATATATATATGTGTGTGTGTGTATATATATATATGTGTGTGTGTGTGTGTGTGTGTGTGTGTATCTATGTGTGAGAGAGAGAAAAAGAGAAGCATTAAGAACAAAAATGCGGGGACAGATAAATGAACACACATTAAGAAATTTTCCCGTAACAGAGGGTGACTTCGGAAAAAAGCCGACAATAACCCCTCCTAAATTCATACTTCATTTGTTAAAGTGGATGGACCTACCGTGAAGAAATACTCCTTAATATTAGCCCTTCATACAACAACAAGAGGGTTTATCCGCATCACCTCGAATCCTCCAAATAAAGTGTGCCACTTACCTATATCTTGTGAGCACTTATTCAATTCTAATTTTAGGCCCTACCTTCCAATGCATCTTTCATTCACCCCATCTATCCAGCACTCTTTAGCACTTTCTACCTTCCTCCTAACACTCTTTTCACAAACTTGCCGTAGCCCATTCTTTCCACATGACCGAATTATTTCAAAACACACTTGTTCATCCATTCACTTACGCTAACCTTTTTTACAAATTAGTCTAAGCATATCAGCCATTTCTCAAGATTTCCATAGTCTTCCTCTTCATAACCTACACGTCCATGAAGAAGAGTTAGCACATCAATCCCTTCTTATCTTTCCTGCCATCCTTCCATCATCAGTTGTATTTGCGCTCAACTTCCTCCTCTTGCAAACACTATCACACTCTTCCCCTGGTTTCTGCAGTTTCTCTTCGCTAACCCAAACCAGTATCGTACCATCTGCAAATATTTATCATTCATATTCCATTCACGACTCCTTTCTTATCTCACAACTTTGTACCTTCAGATACAGTGTATTCCAAGGCATGTGAGTGCCTACTGAATGACTGTTGACCTGTTGGTCTGAAGAAAAATCCCAAAAATAGCAGGGGAGTCTCTTTCCCTAAATGCATTTGCAATCATGTCGTAATTCCTATATGATTGCAGGAAAGGAAATTAATACTATACCTAACACTGCGTGTTAAGAATGGTATGATCACCAAATAGCCTAGGCCATGGGGTTCACAGCCCTATACCCTGCACAAGTATTGATGTGTAATATGCATATATGCAGCAAAAGCCTTTTCCCCTCTTGGAAGAGAATGATGCAGAGGATGCACCCTCCAGGTTTTTCAACAAGTCTCCAGTAATGGGGATCCTAGCCCAAGCATTTTTTTCTTGACCCTTGCAGACACTGTTACCCATTTACAAAAAGGTGGACTGGTGGGCTGTAAGCAGGGAGCAATCTATGGACCTAAAAACATTAGCCAAGCACTGCACCACTCTACCGAGGTGCTCACTTTGTCTGACTGTGCCTTGCAAGTGGGCAGTGGGGTCACCAGATCACAGTGCTTATTCTTATCTGTGTATGGCCTCTGGTTATTAATTAACAACTCCTGTTTGGTAGCATTCACCCACCGACAGACTGCCCATCCTACATTGCTTAACTTTTCGTGATCAGGCAAGGAACGGTATGGTGAATATGATAAGCTGGCTTAGAAGAGGATATGGATGAGAGGGTTTAAAGTGAGGCTGAAACTGAGATACAGCAACAGATCGAAAGACTGGGACAGAAGATCCATTTCCAAGTGTCGACGTCATACTACCATCTCTTGAAGGTCAAAAGTAACATCCAGCCTAAAAAATGACCGTAATACCTTCAGTGTTATAGGTACTGACTTAATTAAAAATGTAACAATGAGAGCACAATGACGAAGACTCTAGGGACACTGACCTACGGTAGAGCTGGTAATGATACAATAAAAGAAAAGTACAGAAGCCTAGAATTAGTAAGAACAGTAATGCTGAGGCCACTGACCTAAACTTAATCATGAAAGGCAATGACAATAACAGTACCGACAGAAACACAAAAGACATTGATCCTAGATTTACAAATGTGAAAACAGTAAAGCTGAGAACACTAACTTAAATTTAGTGATGATGTAATGAACAGAACGCAAGCTTAAAGTGAGTAACAACAGTAAAATCTGTGATACTGTCTCAGCATTAGTAACAACAGTTACATCAAGAAAGATAACAAACACTGAGGACACTAACTGAAAGGGATGCTGACCTTATGTTAATAATGATGAAAATATTAAGAATGCTGACCTAAAGTCAATAATGACAGTAATACTGACCAAGAGTCAGTAGTGATTTCATACCGAGAACAATGACCCACAGTTATCAAAGACAGCACTGAGGACTCTGACAGAATTAATAATAGCATAATATACTGAGAACACTGACCTAGAGTTAGTAAGGAGGTAACACCGAGGGTGACCCTGGCGGGAATAGCTTCGGGTTTAATCCAGAAGGAGATCCAGGACATGACGACTGTGATGGCAGAAGGAACATAAGTATGGAAGAGATGATAGCCCAAGCGACGTCGTAGGTTGAACACCACAGCTAGGCAGGTGAAGTTACCTGCAAGTTAGGTATGAAGGGTGTATTAATATCCACAGGAGAAGAATTGCTAGTTTGTAGGACAGTGAATGCAAATATGAAGAGGTGAAAACATAAATTAGGAATTTGATTACGAAAATACTACCAACTGTTATCCAGGTAATACTTAACTACTACTTCTAATAATAATTATTATCATCTTCGTCGTCATCACCCTACAGATGAATACCAAGAGCAAATGTGAACTAAGAAATGTTTTTCATATACTATCAGCAACAGTAAACATCTTAAGGAGGCGTCATTTATGTTGCCAGATAACCCGAAATAAATATCAAAACCAAAAGATTGTCCAACATCAAGTACTCAAGCTCATGCCAAAAGTATTTTCCATGGTTTTTCTTCTCTGATTTCTCGGATTTCTATAATCTGAACTTAACTGAGACATCGAATAAAAGTGGCTCTTGCGTGATATCTTAACAAACATTCGGGACTTCAATTGTCCTCTGATGTGTATTAAGAAACACTGATTATTTGGAGCAAATATTAGTAGCAAGATGCTCGTCGATGTCAGAAGACAAGGCCACGTGATATTTCCCTTTACTTACCCGTTGAGTAAGTGAGAGTGCAATCTTCTGTGTTGTTGCGAGAAATGTCCAGCTGAGGCAACTCGATATCTGGATTGACAACCAGTGGATCAGTTTCGTTCCATTTGAAAACCAGGTCATGAGTTGTGTGAGACACTGGGGAAAGAAATAAAAGGCTAATAATAATTACGATAATAGCAGCATGGTCTCACAGCAATGGGATACCTGTAAACGCTAGACCTATTATTTCGATGGCTATATGTATGGTTAGGCATTTACTTATTGACTCAGTGCTAATGCGTGAAGGACATTTTATTATATCTATAATATCTTGTATCACAACAAATTACATTGATAAATACTATGATGGCTTCTAAGGAAGATGTCTATTGCTGTTGTGACGCCACTTAGCGGTCTGGACAAATAAAACAATTTAGCAGCCACAGCAAGTGACCCAAAATTTTCTCGATCCATGGCAATTTGATTTTAGGTAGTTCGATCATTCTATGGCTAAGTCAGTAACGTATTTATGTCTCGACACTGTGCGAGACAAAATACGTTAAGACTTGGAAGGTTTCTTCCTGCGTAGAGCAGGAAAGTGAATCCTCCTGCCGGCCCACTAGAATGGTGGTAAAGTAGCAACTGATCGCGATAACGCCTTGTGAGAAATTTTTCGACTAATTTATTGAAGATTATTCTTACAAAGGAAACATCAAAGAATTTCCCAAGGTTAAAGCCATTCAGTTTGATTTTTCTCAGTGAATGACGTCGACCAGATAGCCAGGCACTAAAAAAAAATTACAACTGATTGGTTGACTTAGTATCGTCAAATGGTGTCATATTATCGATGACTATCGAAGCATGGTGTCTAATATCTGTCATACAGCATTATACGATATTACAGATATTTTAATTCTCCAAAAGAACGTAATTATGCATAATGGCTTAGAATACGCGCGCTGCACGTCAGAAACAGCTCACTCCTATGTGTATGTACGTCAACTTGCAAACATGTATGCAAAAACCAGAAACATGGGTAAATACAGCAAGCACGTGCATGAAACACATGCACGTGCTTGCAGGTGCGCAACCATAGATTCAACTACGCATAATAACAACAACTCACAGCTTTCGATCATCATGGAGCATATCTGGGTGTCGTGCGGATATGCTTCGAACTTCATTGCGCATGACAAAACCAGCGTCAACCTGAAAAGGAAAGAATTCGATCATTAAGGGAATGCCAGAGGAGTTAGTGTGGCATTTCATGAAAAACAAGGCGGGATTAACACAAAATCATCATTTGAGGTTACTTGGCATATTTACTGAAAAGCAGTAGTATTAAACATCGATTAATTAGGATCGTCAAGGCAATGTTCCATGAGCACTTTTTCAGGTAACTTTACGCCAAGTAACCAACATGTGGGGGACCAAACTGAAATCACGAATGCTCGTATTGTGTGAAATCCTTAACAGAGATGAGAGGCAGTGTCAAGATGTTGGCTACTTACAAATTCTGAGGTAAGATGCCACAAGGAGGCAGTAAAAGCGCTTTTTTTTTTATTCTGGTGAGTCAAAAAGATGAGTTGCAAAACTCAGTGCATACATATTGCTCTCGTCAGCGTGCTACCCCTTCCTTATTTGGTCACTTTTATGAACGGTTTACCAGAAGAATAAATTTTCATCTTACAGAACCTACTTCGCCATGTAAAGGAGAGTCTTGTCGTGGTAGAGCCAGAGGTAGTGGTTGGGCACGGACATCTCGTGGAAGGTGACCCTCTTGGCGTTCTTGAAGAAGCAATCAGGTCGCCAGATGTTGTGCAGCCACTCGACGTCTAAGATGCGGTATTCCTCCGTCATGTTCTCTGGAAGTCGAAGGCGATGGTCTCGCCAACTCTGAGCTAAGAAGATATCTGCCACGTAGGTCTGTTGACGGAGAGAATCGAAAGAGGTGCAGGATAAGATTTATTGATATTTATTGTTTAAAGCTTAAAGCCCATCAACTAGGTTGACAAGCTTCCATTGAACAATGCAATGCCAGAATGTAAAAAAAAAGCAAAAAAATCTAAAAAAACAAACAATATACAGTACAAGGATATTAACAATGTAGATAGGATTTGAAATTAGATTCTCGTACCAAAATAAGAATCTTGCTTCGAGAAACTCTTAGCTTTAGCATGAATTGTATATGGAATAAAACAGTCAAAAGCACTTAAATTGTGTTTGCATTACTGACTTCTCAAGTAACTTTTGCATAAAAACATCATACACACAGATATATATATACATACATACATACATACATATATATATATATATATATATATATATATATATATATATATATATATATATATATATATATATATATATATTATATATATATATATACTGTATATATATATATATATATATATATATATATATATATATATATATATATACATGTGTGTGTGCGTGGGGGTTAACTGATAAGGGAAAAGCAGTTTTGATTTAAACAAGGAAAATGGTGTGCAGAGCAACAGTTGGTTATGACAGTTATCTTAGGGTCAAAAGCAAAGGAAAAAGAGATGTATGGTTAACATGGACGCAGCAACAGCTGTGGATATAATTAAAAGAGAGGCAATACGGAGGGTGTCTATTTTGTACAGAACAGAAGACGAGCTGTCGAGAGCGATTAAAAGTGTTTATGGTAGAAATGAAAAACGAGTTACAATATGGTGTAAAAGTGATCTGAGGTAACACTATGTTACATATCTACTGTTGGTTAGTATCTTTATATTTGGGTGACGCGAGAGGTCAGGGGAAGTACATTAGACATGTCTGCAAACTAATGGGATAGGAAACTGAATTATGAATGGAGTGGAGAAACAAATCCACAGTTATGTATGAGTACATAATTAAAGATAACTCTGTACAGGGAACTTTCGGGAATCTGTTCGATTCCCCTTTCGGGAATCAAACAGACTCCCGAAAGCTCTCTGTACAGATTTATCTTTAAATATATGTACACACACATAACTGTGGATTTGTTTCTCCATTTAGACTTCGGCTACTATGAGCATTTTTGAATTAATGAATGGAATGTAAAATGATTGATGCGCGCAGATGAAACAAGCCCGAATGGGGATAGTATAGTGTAGAAACTAGTGAAAGTGTTTGTAAGAGGAGAAATATGAGAGAAAAGGTGAGCTTGAGTAAGGTTATAATGGAATATGGAACCCTGGGAAAAGGCACAATAAATGTTAATATGGATAATGGAAGAAAGTGGTCAATTCGCATAGGCATTTAGAAGAGAATATAAAAAATGATGTTAGTATAAAAGAGATTTTTCGCCACAAAAAAAAATATATACACACACATATATATATATATGTATATATATATTTATATATTTATATATATATAAATATATATATATTTATATATAAATATATATATTTATATATAATATATATAAATATATATATATATATATATATATATATATATATATATATATATATATATATATATATACATAATAAGTTTACCGTACAAGTGTACCGTATTCAGAAGGGTAAAAAACTATGTCTGATATAAGCAAAGACACGAAATAAATAAACAAATTACTGGTTATGAGTGAACATTTCCATGGGCCTCCTGACTTGGCTCTAACCTTCAGAAATGGCTTCGCGGTATGTTGAAATGCTTCGCAGAATGATGATGAACTGGTTTTGTGAGCGCTCAAGGGATAAATCCTCCCTTTTGGCGATGAGCAAACACTCAACATAAATATCCAGACAGGGAACTTGACCTTTCTTGGCTAGATGATGTAAATGTGAGGCAAAATGTTCCTTTGCATAATCGTGGTTCATCACAGTGAGTCTCAAGTAGATAATTATTTTAAATCCTTGTTTTAAGGAGCTTATGTAGAAATGAAATTAGAAAACGCGATTCGATGTAAAACACTTTTACATGGAAATGAAATTAGTGTTTAGCTACAGCTTACCCCCAGGCGGGTTACTCCAAAATGCAAAATCTTGTTCCATTATGATTATATGCTGCGGTTGAAGCTGCAAGCATTATTTTGTTGACCAACAACATCACATCCGTGACCAGTGATGCATAAATTGTATGTTCTCTTTTCACAGAGTTACATCATAAACATTGTCGCTTTATCGAAGGTTTTTTAGTTCCCTATAAAAGAAACAATTGAGATGGCTATTTGTCTGTCCGTCCGCATTTTTTCTGTCCGCCCTCAGATCTTAAAAACTACTGAGGCTAGAGAGCTGCAAATTGCTATGTTGATCATCCAGTCTCCAATCATCAAACATACCAAACTGCAGCCCTCTAGCCTCAGTAGTTTTCATTTTATTTAAGGTTAAAGTCAGCCATGATCGTGCGTCTGGCACCGCTATGGCTGCCAACAACACAGGTCGCCACCGGGCCGTGGCTGAAAGTTTCATGAGCCGCGGCTGAGAGTTTCATGGGCCATGGCTGAGTGTTTCATACAGCATTATACGTTGTACCGAAAACTCGATTGCGCCGAAGATATTTCGGCGCATTTTTTACTGGTTCTGTGTTGTTTAGAATAGCTGCGCTCATCTTGAAAAAGTGCCCTCTAAGCGTCTTCTAAGTGTACCCATAAAAGCAGAGGTCATCAAAAGGGGAGGAGTAAGAAAGGAAAGACTCACCATAGACTCTTCGTTGATGGAATCCACCGACAGAACTGTGACGTGGAAATAGACAATAGTCGCGTGCCCTTCATACTTCGGCGGTCGATTCTTGTCGTACTGTTTCAGATCTCTGGGCAGAATGTCATGAAGGACTAGACCCGTCTGCGCCCGTACTCTGAAATTAATAATAATAATAATAATAATAATAATAATAATAATAATAAAGTAGTTAATAGCTTTTAATTATCTGATCATCATATAAACAAAATACTAAATACGTCTACTCTCATATTGATATGCTTAGTTAAGTTTCAGAGATTAATATACATTTTACAAATTCTGTAAAACAATAACCAGCCATTGCATACATGCATCACTAAAAATTATCTAAATTCAAGCTTAACAGATTCAGTTTAGTATGCAGTGATTATAAACTGTCAAAAAGGGCCCATGGCATCATGGCTTTAGCTATTAATTAAGGATTTCTTTGTTTCCCAAGTCGCGCAACGAATGTTGTTCAGGGCGATTAAGGAGTCGAGTTTCCTGCTGAGAGACGGGAAAGAGTCAACCAGTTTTCAAGTCGATCTTTGTCTCGCTTGACCTTCAGTTTATTCCCCAGCACCGAATCAGTGCCTGACTCGGTTTTCTCATTGTCTTACGAAAGGTTAATGTCCGTTACGTAATTCCCCGAGGAGTTCGGCTCCTCTGCTTGATGTGGATCTCAAATAACAAGTTAACCCCATTGGAGAATGGTAATGGGTTTATGACGTACATAATACAGCTTTCAGTGAGCTGATTAAGTTATATGTTTTCCATTACACTCCGCTTAATGCCGGGGCTACATCGCATACATCGTCATCATTAACGTTTTACGTTAGATTTTCTCTTTACGGGGTTACACGTACAATGAGTCTTCTCCATTCTCCTTCGTATTGTTCTCCTGCCTCAGATCCCATTTACCCGGCGTCCTTATCGACGCCCTTTTTCCACGATTTCCTGCCTTCCTAAAGTCTTCAACTTACTCCTTCCATTCTCCTGCTTTCTAACTGCTCCTCGCCGTTGTATGTCTTTGCAATTGCTGCAAGAGTCCTTGTTAACGGTCTCTGTCAGTGTTATGAAACTGTGCTGAGCAGCCAGTCAGCGGTATTTCAAATACCATGTATAGGACGGCGTAAAAGCGATGTCTATGGAAATGTCATTACATAACTCTAAACTTAACAGAATTATTCTTTCCCCTGGTAGCAGTCCTTGCCTTGCGATGTTGACGTCGCAAGAGAAAAAAGCACAGAACTTCTGGATAAGTTGTTTTGTACACAGCACGGCTACAAACAAGATTCTATGGTTGATCGCTTACCTACCCTTTGGAGCTTTGTGAGATCAACTTCCAAAAATATCAGAAGTCATCATAATAAGTACTGAACTAAATACTAGAAGCTTTTCACATAGTGCACGGGATCAATGAAAGTTCTGCAGTTGTAGTTAGCTGCGTGGTTTGCGGCACCCGAAAATAACCAAAATGGAAAGGAAAAGTCAATGGCTCTTGGAGCAATGAAACCAAGAATGACATTTCTGTCCGCTTCATAACATGGTTACCAATTAATGTTACATTCGTAAAGTTGAATCAAATTTCTGCTTTGAACTCATAAAATAACCCAAACAGAAGCTCTCTTGGATGGAAGTTATCTTTAAAATTTAGTCTTTACTGCAATACCCAGACACTAGGGCTGAGACGCGAGCAAAAGACAGGTCAAATCACAGTTGTATAAAAACTATATATGGCTTATGTATTCATACCTGACCCGGCCTGCACCTGTCCCCTACAAAAAAAATAAATAAATAAAATAATACATGAAAATAAACAAAATTAAAATAGCAAGATACTAGGGGACTGATGTGAGTAGCAATGGGCTGTAATTAGGCCCAGGAATCACCAAAGACAGCGTATCTGTGTATCAAGCAGGTCATTTTAATAATCAAACACACGAAAAGACAGGCTATTGTCTATATTATTATGATAAATTTATCGCTGATAAACTCAGTATAAAGTAATGATAAATATTACTTGCTTATGGAACGTTCTTTTTTTATCTTTTAAACACTTCCCAGTCCACGCTGTAACGTGACTTCCAAAGGATTAACGTATCTGACGACGAATTAGGTGCTACGACGAGGAAGACAAAAAGCGGCTGGTCGTCAGTGGAGGTATTCTTTCTTCACTAGACGTGCGTTTTACTTTTTCTTCTCTCTCTCTCCCTCTCTTTCGCTCTCAGCGGGACTGAAAGAAGCCACTTCCGAACATCATCATGCGTCAGTCTTTGGATTAAGACAAGACACCACTGAACCCTCTGGCTGTGTGTTCCAGAGCAAATGAGTTGTTAGCATCTTGGAAGCTGATATTCTGGGGAACAATGTATGGCTCGAGATTGCAGCATCTACTAACGTCAAAAAAAAAACAGTCTCGGAATACATACCAAAATATAATCATCTGACTTTTGGTCCATAACGGATTCATCCAGCAATATTAACTGAAATCCTGCTAACCATTTTTCGAGATATTTTTTGATAAGACAGACAATATTTTATGAATAGACAGATAACATAACCTCCGACCAACTTCGTAAATGGAAATAAAAAGCGAGAGCTAAATAAATGACCAATAATCAGCTCCCGGAGTCTAAGCACTATCCATATTGTACTGGCAAAAGAGGTGGTGCTTCTAAGGGCAACAGTCACGTTCTTTGTACTGCTAATCTTATTGACGCGGATCTTTCCCGGAGCCCATAAAAGTTAGGATCAGCGTAAGAAACAAACTTTCAGATGTTCTTTTGTTGGTCAGTAAAACAAACGAGCGATCACATACACACAAACACACACGCAATGTGCTGTTTACTCAGTCATATGATATTCTTTAGAATATGAACGATACGATTGGATCTTTTCATGTGTTTTATAGTTGCTATTTCGAGTACCAAGGACAGCAGGATGTCAAATCTGGCATATATTCATAATACATACAATGTGCTGATACTCTTTAGGATATGAAGGGCCCAAAGAGGAATGGCGTTGGTGCTCGTGTTGTGTGTGTGTGTGTGTGTGTATGTGTGTGTGTGTGAACTATAAATTCAGAAGATTATAGTTTACTAAATTCATTTTAAATTTCTAACTGATCATTACTGGATTTATGGTACCAAGTCGTATTATGACTGCTTTTATGGATCTTAACACTAACATCAATTCATAAGGTTATTAATCTTCATGAAAAGGCATAAACATATACGATATCATAATTTCCACATCGATACAGTAATGTTCATCTCACGAAACGTTATAAATGACAAGATGAAAAACAGCCATGCAATTTCTTTAGCTAAATATTTATGCGTTAACTAGCAACATGGAACAAATGTCAAATTTATGTGAACTGATTCAAAACTCGAGCGTTTCCCGGATACTTGGCGCGTTTGCGCATGAACACTACGCTGAGCCACTGAACAAAACGCCAAAGCGTTCAGAAGGCACTTCCGCCGGTTCCTTCACGCAAACAGAGAATTAAAATGAAATGAAACTGCAAAGTTCAAGAGAAACTTCGCTTCCCTCCGGAGATCTTTCGGAAGTAGGTCATGCTAAAAAACGACCCAGTCGTTCTTTGTTGTCTACATGAAATCTCGGATACAGTGGCTGAGAGAGAGACAGAGAGAGAGAGTCCACTTCGCTTTTGCTGAATTTGTACTACTTCACAATGCAGGAAAAGGTTGTATTAAAAGAAGTCTTATTAGCGCATTAACACGTGAGAGATATAGTTAAAAATATATAAATAAATAACACAAAATACACGCTACCCACCGTAGGTTAACATGAAGTGTTATTCACCAGAAATGGCAACTGATAAAAAAAGGAGAAAAATAAAAAGACTAAATTAATTTTGAAAGACTAATAAATTTCTGGTCTAACTCTGAAGCGCAGCATTACTGTGATATGTATGCCGTCCATTATTATTGATCTCTGTTAAGCAACAGAATTGATTTGATTCGATTGATGACTGTTTGGTCTGATGACCTGGCACTGGGAATCATAATATTATTAGTTGGGCCTATTACCAATCAGCCTAAATACTGTCCTAGTTCACTCAGTGATGCGTATGGATTTTTATTAAACTTAAGGTTCACATAGGTTCTAATGTAGGTTGGCTTGTTATTTATAAACTATTTGATACTAGTCTGATAACCAATAAATCAGTTCTATGATAAACCAATAAATCAGTTGGCTTGTTATTTATAATCTATTTGATGCTAGTCTGATAACCAACAAATCAGTTTTATGATAAACCAATAAATCAGTTTTATGATAAACCAATAAATCAGTTTTATGATAAACCAACAAATCAGTTTTATAACCTGTTCACTAGTCCAGGTTTGGTTTTTATCAGTACCTTACCGCATAGACTTTGATGTTAAACAGCTTTCGCAAAGCGTTCTATTTTGCCTAAATATACTTTTTTTCACAACATGATGCTTTGTTAGAAACCATTACGTCACTTTCTAGTAATTTTCTGTCTTGCATAAGAATTTAATTGGTCGATGTTTCATCTTTATTTGGTATCATCAACACCAACGAGTTTTTTAAAAATCTATCTGCTCTATTTCGTTTTCCAGTGCGTTATTTTAATTTGAAATTCATTAATCTTCGCCTGTAACTTTAGTGAACGGTGAAATATTGTTACATCGCGGAAGTTCTTTGCTTCAATATTTGCATTAATCTTCCTCAAGAGACAGGAGCAGTTAAAGAAATTTTAAGGAAAATTCCACATTATACCATTTGATATCTGCAAATGAATAATTACATCATGCAAAAAATAAACTGTCTTTGAGCTTTTTTTATTGTCTAAGCTTACCTTATGCTCTCCTTTTTAACATTGGCCACTGCTCTGGCATAATCTTCATAGTCATAAGTAGGTAAATTGACCAAGAGTTCCACCATCATATGGTAAGTCGAGTTACAAACTGCCCCGGTAAGGTCCCGCAACTGCTCTTGGGCACTCGGGGACGTTGGATTTCTTCAGAAACCGGGGGAGTGTCGGTTCCACAAACCTCGTTCGAGTCACAAGTACCTTTCCGTCCACTCCCGCGGGAGCTGTATACGTCAAAATCGTTGCTTTTCTTGTAAGTTTGCTTCAAGTTGTCTAAAACGTCCGTTAGGCTTGTGCTGCCGTAACAGACTGGAAAGGCCTGGGCGCAGTAATCTAAAATATCATCATTCAAATTTATCAGCTGATTTTTTACTTCCTGGCTTCTAGTCATGTTTATTGAATCAGCTTCTGTTGGTATGACGCTGAAAACAGTCAGGCCGCCACGATTGATTGCCAAATAATCCAATATGCGTTTCGCTCTCTCAAGCACTAAATGGTACCCCTCGTAACTGACGCTGATAAGATTCATGTAAACGATGAGCTGACGCAAGGGGTTGTTAGACTCTGTGATCAAGTCATGTATGTTGTAATGGTCTGTGAGATTCAGAGTGACATGGAGTGTGCAGTTTCGTAGTGTATCCATTAAAGTATTATTTGCAACATGACCAAATATCACAAGATTTTGATCACGTGGGGATTTTTCAGTTCCTTGGAGCTTCAGCTGGAAAGATTCTAAGCGGTTATAATTTCTGTCAATATACGCAAATCCTCCATGAAGCTTACTGCTTGTGAAAATCCTGTTCTTGTCCTGACGGACGCCTGGAATATATGGGTATCCCTCAAGAGGCTCCTCCGGACTTTTTGTTGTTAAGCTAGGCATATATGAGCCACTGACACGATTAAACATTTCTTCATTGTAACTGCGTTCATTATCAAATTTCAGCAGTTCCTTATCATCAGCTTTTATGGTCTTTTTCCCAGTTCCGAAAAGTGGAGATAACACATTCATTAAGAAATCGCTAGGCTTCTTTCTCACTCCCGTTTCCTCAAAAGGAACATAAGTGGGCTTGAAACTGGGGATATATACCCTATTCTGGTAGATGTCTTTCTTCTCTTCAGGTTCCCATTCTTTCTGATTTGGAATGAATGGACCAAATGGAAGCTTAGCTGGAATAAAAGCTGGGTCAAGGACATCCAGGTTTTCACCCGCTTTTTCTTTTACATCACCTAAAGTCGCAGCTGTTGTCGTTACATTTCCTAAGGACTCTGCATCTGTTACATTTCCCTGAATGTTAGAAGCCATGGTTGAGAAACTTTTGTCTTTAGATGGTGGGGATGTTACAGTCACGTTAGCTGTTGTTCCTGTAGATGGCAGTTCACCCTCGTATTCATATAAAGGATATGGCTTAACAGTAGGGAGAACCTTTTTTGGCTTCTTGGGATAATTGTAGACTCTCTTTCGTGCTGTCGTGGGAATACTGAAAGGTGCAGGTGTTGTAGTGCTAGAGAATACAGTAGTCATAGCTGCCTGATTTCTGTCTGGGTCCTGAGCAGAGGCTTCTTCCTTCACAACCGTCGGGTCTTCAATGTTGTTGGCAATTTCTGCGTTTAGTAATGTAGACAAATCATTTGGTATATCATTTGGTATATCATTTGAGTCTGACTGAAATTCCTGTAAATCTCTTGATACTTCTTGTTCAGTCTCGATTTTTCTGAGGTAGCCTTTGAAGTTCATCTTTCTTCTCTCAGGTTGAACATGGCTTCTGCCTGTATATGAATAAGGCTTACCTATCTTGGGCTGTTTTGAAGGGGCGCTTTTAACAAATGTTGGACTCCCGGTTGAAGGAGGCTTTTCATAGTTTGTTTTATAAACCACTTCCTCTGTCTCTAAGTGCTTATGCACCTGGTCCCATGAATGAGTTCTCCTTGTATGTTTATCATGCTTGTGTCTTACCCTCCTATTTGTAAGTGAAACAAATGTATTGCTGAGTTCATCATCAAGATTTTCATACCCTTGCCAGGGAGGCATTTCGTATGGACTTCCGTTTTGCAGTGAATTATCAATGTCATCTTCATCATCAACAACCTCAGAGGAGGGAGATTTCGGTGTACCGGAAAACTCTTTGTTTTGATTTAAGAGGTAATTTTCTAATTGTGCTTCCTTGTGCCTGTTGTGCCTAATCCTTCTAGTGGTTAGTGAATCCTGAAAGACCGTTTCAGAATATGACTGTCTTTGACTTAACTTTTTCCCTTCACCGTTTAGCCTCATGGTGTCTCTCTTCACAATACTTATTATCATTCTCTCTGTGTTCTCAAGCACCGTTTCACATCCATCACTTTTATCTAATTCTTCTAAGCTATTTTCTACAGCACCATTTGAGTTAAGAATTGTTCGGTTTTTGATAACGTCTTTCAAAATCAGGTCATCACTTGCATTATTATTTGTGGCATTTTGAAGAGCAACACTTTTCCCAGGCTCTTCTTTTCCATCAGGAAGGTTCTGATGCCCAAACCTTTCATCGTCATCTGAAGGACTGAAACTTTCGCTTTCCTCCAGCGCACGGTTTTTCTGAATGCTAACGCCAGAAGTGTCTCTGTCAAGACCGTGAACTCCAATGTAGAGAAGCCTCGCACCAGGACCAAGCAAATTCCTGCAAAGAGTAAAATGAGGTTACACTGGGTCATATGGGTAAGTAAATATGCAACTTCGTTTGCCATGTAATATTTTAACCATATTTGTCAAGTATCATCATATGACCCAAAACCAACCTCATTTTATTCTGTTGTACAGGAAGTTGCATATTTGTATATATGCTGGATTGTATTATGAAATGGAGCATGTAGATGATTGAAGAACGAGTAGAGCTAAGAAAATGTGTATATGTACTTAAAAGACAGAGCTCATCTTTGCGTATCGATCTCTTGAACTTTTTAGGTGATTGGCTTTGTAACTCCTGTATAACTTTCAAGAAACTTCCGGTCTTTACCGTGTGCATATTTTATGTTACATTTTCAGTGACTCTTAGTTCCTAAAAATCTACATCTGCTTTTTAATAACAGTACTTTTACGAATAATGCAACCATTTAAAGCATCTTTGTAAAGTTTAAAAATTTACAGCTGCTATGTAAAATGCTCTAGTACAGTGAATTTCTAAACTATTAAGCCGCAACGTAAATTTTTTTTTTTTGTATTTTAAACATTTTAAGCCCATATGCGTAATACCTTTGGAAACGTTTTAAATTACAGACGTTATGTATACAGTAATATCTTATATATGGTTGAAATTTACAGTTGTTACGCAAAATATTTTCATATTTTGAATTGCAAAGCTGCTATTTAAAAAAGACTTAAATGTATACTTGCTAAGTAAGATAGTAAGTAAATCTACAAAATGTTCAAACTTGCTAATTACTGCCACTGCAAAGAAAAACGATAATTATGCAGAATTACTTCATCTTTAAAGCTACTGGACACAAGGCAAGACAAAAAAGCCTGGAATAAGGTTGGATGTGAAGGGAAAAGGTATAAATCGTTTTTAAATAACATTTCTGGAGATTTTGGAAGATTAAATAATGTGCAAGGTTGAAAATTTGTGGTAAATGTTGCCATTTTACTTGTTTGGTTTACCAGTCCATTTTATCATAAAAATACCACTTTATCAGCAATTGTCATTGTATTCCATATATCGTTAAAATGTCACAAATTTCAATATTCTATAATAACTGAAAAACTTTTCACTTCTTGCAACTGAGCCTGGTTGATTATTGATCCTAGGTTCTAAGGGCTGTCTCTGCCAACACCATTGTACAAAATTAATTTAAATGTCTCGGAATAAAATATTATACAGGATTAGCTTTTCCTTATAGGCTCGAGTTACTTTAAATGTGAAAAAGAATTCTTAAAACTGTTTAAGACACTTCATCGTCGTTAATAAATGCTCGGACAACGTCTGGGAGTTTACTGATCACCATGGTAGGCTTCCTCCGACCGTTATTGCCCAACGTGTTTAAATCACATTTGCCTTCCATGTCAAAATCATTACAAAAGTATAGTTACCGAGATGTTGTAGGATGCATTAATCATGGCTTTTTGACAAAGTCGACCTACTATTATGGAGAATTCTTAAATTTCTCTCTAATGTAATGCCATTTCTACCATTTTGTAATTACATTTATCTTTAACTAATGAGGAATGCTTTCTTTCACGTTGTCGTGACTCGGCCGACGATAACATTCTTTTCATGTTTTGTCTGCTTGGTGGTGCTGGTTCCGTCGGGTTTTATTGTAGCAAGCAACAAAAAATCGGAAAATCCTACTCATTTGCCTCAGGCAATCTAGGCGTCTACTTATTCATCAAATATTGCTATCTTTGGCTAAAGGCTCTTTTCCTGTTCAACACGAGGAGATTTCAAGAACACGGTGCCTATTACGCCGATGAAGCGTCCCCACAGCAGAAAGACGGAATTCATTAAAGACCGCCGTGTTGATGGACAGGTTCTCAAAAAACTCATTACCAAAGATGTAAGTTGTTTTAAGTGCCATTAATAGTTTTCCTGATATTTTTTTAATATGATGAATGCTCTGTTAATGGGAAAAGGCAGTGCGACACCATAAATTTAGGATTAGGTTAGGCTACAGGGCTACTCACGCCTTTTGGTGATGTAAACAATATAAACAAATATTTTGTCAAGGATTTATGACACCCAGGTCAGTTTGGTAGGCGCGGTCTGGGCGGGACAAGGACACCATCGATTAATCAGGTAAGGCGTGACATCCTTGATATGCTTTATGGAAGATCAGTTAACGGGCATCCCTTTATTTCAAATTACAATTTACAGCACCCTAGGTTAGAGCAGGCTGGGATGGTTCAGGGGTGACGACGTCTCCTAGTCAGGTAGGACACAATACTGTTGATTAGGCTACTTTGGATTAGGAGAGGTCAGATTATAATGTATCTGTTGAGGAGGTCCGTTATGATGCATCATCATAGAGTATTTTACTAGTTTTTTCACATACCCCAGATACTCTCTTCCAAATGAGGTTCCCATAAGTTAGTCATAAAAGATTGTGTAATTTATTAATATTATATTGAGTATTCCCGAATTCAATAAAAAAACTATGGGAACAAAATAAAATTGACCATATTAGTGTATTATAGGTTTAAAAGCAAGAATGTGAGATATTGCCGATAAATATAAATCAACGCAAGTGGAAAACTTAATTCTCGTCCCGAAATGAGAAATTTTTTCTTTCATCCCAGACTGGGAAGGGCAGGCTACATACAGTAGGCTAGTGCTCGCTCGCGCATTTGTTTACATCACTAACATGCAATCGCCGACACGAATTCAATACCTAGTACAGGATATCGTGCTTCAGTAAAGTTGTGCACTGATATTAGCATAAAAAATCAACAGCGTTTTTTCCGTGTCAATAAAATACACCAAAGATTTTTTTCTTGTCAGACATTCGCAGCCACCGGTTGGCGTTAAACAGCGCTGTTAAAGGTCACTTGCAAAGATCTAGCTTTACTTGACATGCATTCGTAAAAGGAGCGGGCCGATGAACTTGTAAGGTAGAAACGCCAAAAAACGGTTATTTAAAGGTATGTCAAAATCCTTTGAAGAATGATTTTCATAATGTTTTGTCAAGTAATTCAAACACTTCAAACAGGGAACTGAATTTCGGAATTTTTTGGAATTGCGTGATGGTCCGTCGCTATAATTCAGTAAATTTAAACCCTTTGGTTCTGTTTGATGTTCCATTTTGAGACCAAAGGTCCTGTTTATCATGATAAAGAGCAGACACTCGAAAGCTCCTTATAAAATTCTACTATGTATGAATAACACAATATTTGTGAACCTCATTCTGGACATTGTAGCTCATGATAATATGAGAAGTTAAGATTGTTCCTATTATTACTTAAATTATCTTCATTTTTTATGGAAAAACTACAACAGTTTTGAAAAGAGGACTTCAAAACTGCAAATGCAATGGGACTGTGAAGAGGAGCGGAAGCCTCAGAATACCATATTCAGTAGGACACTGCAATGAACCAATCCCACCCCTCTCAAAAAAAAAAAAAAAAAAAAAAAGTCTACTTCATTATGTGGCATAAAACACTGAAATAGATTGCTTCCGATATTTAGCATTATGCCTTCGTTAGGGTTAGGTGAGCTTGGGTTAGATATCCATTCATCCAGTAGTTTGATTACTTTTACTTCGTTAAGAGAAAAAATACATTCTGGTTAAAGCCCAGTTGATTTTCACGAAGTAAATATTCATGTAAACGTGCGAAGTGATCAGACATACTTCAACAATTATGAAATGGTCTGTTTGTTGTATTATAATTTTTAGCAAAATAGTTTGCCATATTTGAGATGGTTTCCAACACCGTAGTAACCCAAGAGAACTCCTGTAGAAGTTTATTATTTTCGTAAATACTCATCCCTCCTTTTTCTTGACACAAAGCATGGCTAAACATACTAGTCTTGAAGTAGCACATCAGGGCAACGACTTTTGCGTATGCAAGACCGAACCCCTTCACAACGGCCTTGGTTTTAGTGCATAGAAAAAAGAAATTTCTCAATGTAGTCAAGATGGTTAAGTAAATAGTACCGGCATTCATTGAATAAGTGAAACCTAAAAGTCAAAATACGGTGCCTCATCATATTTCAGCAATTATGAAAACTTTAAATGTGAATATATTTGTTTCAAATAAGGAAGGCAGTCACTTGGAACGCCTGCAAAAAAGAAAGAAAATTATTCTGCTCTACAAAGCCGTTTCTGCATGAGTGCGTGAGCATCTACCATTGCCTTTGATTTTGACCACCTTGAGCTAAAGGTGAGACCCAAGGATGTGCACTTACATTATTAGCCTAACAGTATGTGTTTAAAACGTACCAAGTCATACTGTTAAGTTAGGAAATAAAAGTTTCACAACAGCTGCATTGAAATACTACGCTGTGTTTCTGGTAAGATATGCAAAACTCGCTATGCTTTTACCAAGTTTCCATGAATATTGTCAGTTGTGTAATTGCAATAAAGACAAGCGCAACTACCTGAGACGGTACTTTTGGTTTCTTTGTTCTGGTTTATTGACCAAGGTGACAAGAACTTGACGAAAACTGTGGGATCATTTTGTAAATATTGACAAATTGGCAATTTTCTATTCCTGCCTATTATATTAACATTATTATGAAAATTATTTTTGTTTATAAGTACGCAGAGATATGCATTATATATATATATATATATATATATATATATATATATATATATATATATATATATATATATAATATAGAATCATGAAGCTACAAATGTCTTAATATCCAGTCCACGCTACTTCAGGAATATCCCCGACTGGGAATCACTGGAGCTGTTGGTAAGTACCGTGTCGATGGATCGAGACCCGGCGGTACCGATCCACTTATAACTTATAAAATTCCCCTTCGGTGATAATTCCCCATCGGGGATATTAAACGGCATTTGTAGCTTCATGAGTGTAAATAAGTCACGGTGTGATAAAAATTTCATATATAATATATATGCGTATGTATACATATACAGTATATGTACATATATAAATATACATACACACACACATATATATATATATATATATATATATATATATATATATATATATATATATATATATATATATATGGCTTCACACTAGATTAGTGTTTATTTTTTCCCGCATGAATTGCATTTCAGCAGGTGAGTTTCTACATAACATTAAGGGCGATACATAACTGAGATCCGGCTTCTTTGTTCTCGGAGAATGCTGATGGTATCATTAGGGTTGATTTCGTATGTAGATTGCCCTAATCTCTTTGCATCATCTTTTCATACATGTTTCTTTAAATTAATGCCAAACAACTAATTTATATATATAATATATATATATATATATATATATATATATATACATATAAATATTTATAATATTTATATACACGTACATACACTCCTCTTAGGCTTAGTCTTTCCCGAGGGCAATTCTAGCTAAATGCTGATGCACACGAAGTATATATTTCAAAACAATACTTTTCCAATTCCCAATACTTCTTAAATTCAAGCTAAAGTCTTGAAGATAAGAACAGGAAATTGTAAAATAATAGATACCTCATGTGCAATAGTATTTAATGATATATATAATATATATATTATGTATATATATACACATATGTGTGCATACATATATATATATATATATATATATATATATATATATATATATATAACGACTGTTATTTATAGTAAGAACTAATAGAGAAGCAAAGACGAATACATACGCAGACTGATCTTGTATCGGAGGTAGTGCTGTGAGTAGCCAAAATAGGCATATTGTCCTGAAGAACCACGAAGAGAATGCAACTGACGACGCCCACTCCCTAGAAAGAAAAAAAAAAATTTTAAATGAGCATCGTACAGAACATGGATTCGTTAGAGTTCTCGCAAGAACATTTTTCTGGTTTCTTGTGGAACATGTTGCTGTCAAACGTATAACCAAGGGACAAAAGTGGTGGCAGCACTGAAATTATCATGTTCATGTGACCCTGCCTTGAAGGAAGAAGGCGAGGTGAAATTTTTATTAATGTAAGAAAAGTGTGTCAGAAAATGTGCTCCTGATACGAAGCCTTTAAAGACGAAACGACGCAGAAATAGTACGTGTAGGAATATGACTGATTTAGGAATCTGTTTTGAAAATATATCGGCTAGCGATCATCTCATAAAAAAGGGATTTGGTCAAATTAATGAGTCTTTAAATTTAAGATAACGGGTTGTAATATCTGTTATTAATGGTTTATTCCTGGAAGGCTGGTATTTGAGTAATTTATTTAAAACTATGATTGACTATTATTGTGGTCAGGGCCAGAAACCATTCAGAGCACACATCAGCCATTGCGCCCTCGGAAAAAATTCTGGACCCGCAGCTGAATCCATCTCAGAATACCTTATTGTTCAGAAACCCCATAAAATTCCGTGTAAATCCAACAGCAAATTTCTTGAGAAACCTTGCAGAGGCAATCAAATGCACAAGCACAGTATATACAAACTAACTCCAGAGCAGAACATATGGAAGGTTTGCGACTGCAGCTTGTTCTCGCGATACTGTCGAATAAGAAGCATCCGAAACGCGTTTGTTTACCCAAGTCTCCCCTCAAAACCCCATGGTCTGCAGATCTGGACTAAAAGCCTCATTGTCCTTTGAGTCCTTTACATATCTGAGAAAATAGGTTTCAAGGGTACTGTCGTTATTTACACTCATACGCACCTTTCTTTCCATTTTGTTTAATTTGTTGGTGCATTTACTTGTTATTGATTGTAATCGGTTATGCCTTTTTCGTTTTTTGTGCTGCTCAGTTTTATACATATGAGAATTTAATTCTGCAAAAGCGTGTTAGGCAATCTGCAGCCCTTTCGGCTAGTTCCACACGAGTGATTGTATATTGTGAATAATAATGACAACAGTGGCCATAGCAACGGCAAGACTGTCACGCATATTGACACCGGCAAAGCTTGAGTGATCAAATGAGCCCCAATCTCCTCCAATTCAACGTTCAATCATCCAGAATGAGTGGCACGTTTCTTTATTACTCCGCCAACCTCTTCAAAAGAATTAGTGTGGAACCCATTCACGACCCGGCCCTTCCATCAACTACCTTGTGGCGCAGTAGTACCGCACCCACCTCACTAGATGAGCAACCAAAGTTCGATTCGCGAACCAGATGAGGAGGATTGATATAGCAGCGTTCCGTAAATTCTGCTGAGTGAATTGGTTAACTAATGATTAGTCGACCTGTGTGGGTCGCAGCCATGGTCAAGCAAGAGAAAGGGAAGAAAAAAAACCAGACAAAAGTGTTCATTGCCCCGACAAAATGTATAAAGTCAAAAAGGAAGAGCCTCAACGATATTTAAAATACTTACAAAACCGATACTCTGTATCGCTCAGTAAGCAAGTATGTAAAATCGTTCTTGATGTCAAATCCTCAGCGCTAAAAGCAAGTTTTGAAGATAGTCGCAACAAACGGAGAGGAGACCTGCAGGGTAATTATTCAGTGATTTCTTTCATCAAAGCAAGAAGATTTACCAAGGTCCCTTATATGTACATAAATCTCAGGTTTTACAGGCAATGAAAATCTAGGAAATTACGAATGCCAGATAGACCAATTTGCTTTCTGTTTTCTCCACCTGGCGCTTCTTGGGCCCCACTCTGACGCACCAGACAAGGTCTGTTGCAAAGTGAAGTTACCTTCACGCTCAACCCTCATCTTTTATCCGGGGTGGGTGGTCATGATAATATATATATAATTTTAGTCTCCGTACGCAAAGTGGTAGAGCCCTCGCCTCGTTATCGGGCAGACCCAGGTTCTATCCCAAGACCGGCGACGATAGGAATGTCATACGGCGCGTCCTTAAAATTCCATAATGCTTCCATCGATCTAAGGAGTGAATTGGGTACCGGCTTGTTAGTCGACTTTTGTAGGTCACGGCTGGGATGGTGAGAGGGGTAGAGAGAAAATGTGCTACGTTAAAATGTGTACCATAATAATGATCACAACTGAGAAGAAGAGGCCATTACGGGGTAATCGTCTCCCGTCCATGAGTGAGGTGTACAGAACTATTTTTGGGATGAATATTTAGAGAAAATATATTTCAACAAATCATGGTTAATTAAGCCGGAATTGTTTTGCATCTGCCCTAGATGTTGCAAATATTAACTAGAATACAAAGAGCGTCTCTGAAAGGCTGAAGAATGAAAAGGTACCAGGAGCTGGTAATATAAAAGCTGCTGCCATTTGGTAATGGCCGACCAAGGCGTGTAAAGTATTCTTGATGAGAAAAAGAATTGCTACGGAACTGATGAGAAGAGTAAAGGTTAGCTTTGTATCAAGGGGAAGGTGACTCTGAAGATTTAGAAAGTATATCTCGATTAGGATCGAACCCGGGATAACTTTGTGGTGATACAGGCATCCTAATCACAGATCTACAACATCCTTTCGTAATAATAAGCAGCTGCTTATAGGACAAAAAGTAAACACCCAAAAAGAAGTCAAAGGGAATCGGTTGTTATGTTTAACCAATTATTGAGAAGCTCTCCTCAGTGAATTAGTGTAATATTTTTTTCTTTTATTTCACTGAAAGTAGGTTATTCAGGCAGGAAATTAGTTTTTCTGTTATTTTTAATCGTAGAACATTTTTGAGAATTTCTCTCTCTCTCTCTCTCTCTCTCTCTCTCTCTCTCTCTCTCTCTCTCTCTCTCTCTCTCTCGGGGTACGTGGGCGAGTCGACATTTTCTTTTTCTAGTAATGTGGCACCTAATTACCATTTAATGACTCCATACAAAGCCCACAATACAAGTAGATTTAATAAGTAATGATCAAGTACGTCGTACTGAAACGTACGCCGTACTTGATCATTACTTATTAAATCTACTTGTATTGAATCAACAGAACAAATACGCTTACAACATACATTTCAGAACACGAAAATCAGCATTAACAAAGTCCTTGACAGAATATCTTCCCTTTATGATTTAACACTTTTTCTGTGGTTACGACTCTTTTTGCCGAGAGAGAGAGAGAGAGACTGACTATAGCCTACTGTTTCCAATCCTTCTAGTCGTTTTAGGAGTTTGCTCCCACGCTGCCAAAATTAATGTACGTCTTTCGAAGTGACCGTGTTCATTCCCTTTTAATCCTAGTCCCTAGAAGCAATAGCAATATTGGTTTGATCCTACTCTCCAGTACATCCATGGTAAATCCCTTAGAGTATTTGGACTTTAAGATACGCCATTGCTATAGGAAGAAAAAGAAATCAATTTGAAACAGTTGTCTATAAGGTATTCTTACTCAGTACAACAGAACCGAGAAATCATGATATTAATTCATCGTTTTCGACGTGATGTATTGCTCCGATATCTTTTATCAGTGTTTATGAAATTCGATGTTCAAACTCCCCTATCTTGACCGAAGGTACAATAATGAAGTCCACAATTTTGTCTATAAATATTCTAACGGTTTCAAGAAGCAACAGAATTAGTTTTTCATGAGTATACTCAGTGCGATGTACACTCTCCAAAGACTAAAAAGTGCCAGGCATTTTTTGTGGTAGGAAGATTGCGGTAGGGGGTTGTGGAATAAGAAGGCACGATAGGACAACAAAATGAAGGATGGTAATGAAAAGGAATCGGGGGGGGCGGGATTGGGAGGCCAACCCTCCTGGCTATGTTAAGACATGCTAATGGTCAAGATGTGGTTTGGAGGACTGTCGGTTGAAATGATGTTTTTGAACATACTGGCAATCCTTCTTCAAAATGAGATGTGTTCGTTCCTTTATAATATAGCTATTTTGATTACATTAGCGTACGAACTGTCATTAGCAAGCGAAGGGGATAATTTCTGCTTTATATTAACAATACTCCGTAACGACTCATTTCCGGCAGAAATGGTGTAGAAGAAAAATCGTTGAAAATAAGAAAATAAAAAGAGATAATGCAGAAATAACGTAATTACGGGCTCTGTAAAATTGCACGTTAAACAGTTCGATATGAACATCACATCTCCACCGCAGACGATCCGAACGTATAATGACGCCTGAAGAGAAAACTCAAGTCAAAGACCCTGTGACGCCAAGCTTTCGATGTCAGAGGAGCCATTCCACCTGGCATTAGGCTTTCCGGTTTGCGTTGCTTTGGCTTCGGCGGATCGAACGTGTCTCGAGGTGCGTTGCTTTTTCTTAACCTGCGAGTTCACGTTTTATCTTCTTATGCCAATGCCTCGCCTCTGGCACTGTCCTCCGTGATGTGACCAGAAATTTTAGGGCGATAGGAAGGGGGGTGGGGCCGAATTAAAGGGGCGACTCAAGGGCTGTATTTGTTTGCCGGATGATGGTTTTAATGGCCGGGTTTTGTCAGTAACAGCACGTGTCTGGGACAACGGTAATTCATTTATTGCATCTAAAATTAGCCCTTTGTTCGTAAGTAATATATTCCCAGAATTTAATGACAAAGTACAGATAATAGCAGTAATAATAACTCAAGAGAAAGATATACACACACATATATATTATATATATATATATATATATATATATATATATATATATATATATATATATATAAACTTATAAATAGGTCTGAGAGACTTGGGTGTATATGTACTCGTGATGGCTGAAGACTACAAATGGAATGACGAAAGTCGCGGAAATGAATGGTATGTGAGCAATTCCGGTTATGAATGAAGATATATAGAATCACAGAAGCCTATCGATCATAGTGTTGGCTGGTGAAACTAAAGAAGACTTGCAGTGACCGAAGGAAGAATTTGAAAATTAAAGAAAAGGAAAAAACAGCTGAAAAAATGGAAAAACATTAATTAGGAAAATATCTAGACAAAGTTTAGTATTTTGGAGAAAATAAAAGAAGTATCTAGAATTTTAAAAATTATGAAGTGATTAAAAATACAAGTAAGAATATGAGATGCAAAAAATGCAACGCAAGTCTGATAAAGCATTTGATTATAACGGAAGTGTTTATCAACTAGAACATCATCGTGGAATGTACTGTGGTTGCTGACCGGGCATGTAAGTCTGTATAAGGGTGAGATTCACAGCTGGATCATACGCAGGGCTAAAGCGCGTATAACGCGAGGTGTCAAAATGGAATAGCAGAACGAAAACCCCTTTATAGTCGTAGGCACTAGCGGATACAGGGCGAAGCTACCTGGGCACCTGCCACCCCATGAAAAATAATGACAAAATAATAATATTGAAGATACAGAAATACCCTAACAAACAGTGGCCACAAAAATTCTGTGTATAAAAAATATATGCTTGAAAATATTATATCAGCAACATACAACTAACTAACAAGAAGAAACATGGCAGCATCTCCGTGTAGTATGTATGTGCTGGTAGTTTGAATAGATAATTTGATTGATAGAAACTGGCGAATATTTAGTTTTTCTTTGTACAAAAAATTTTAAAGTAACTTACAACTATTGTATTTATTCCGCGGGTAATGTTGTCTCGCCATTCTTCTGTTCGAATATAATAGTATTTCAAGCACTTAACATTATGGTAATCTACATCCCAAAATGCTTATAGGTTATCAATCATCGCATCTAATATTCTAACGATGAGTAAATACTTCAGATATCAACTACTGAATTCTAAATAAAATGCAAGCAATATCCCTCTCTCTCTCTCTCTCTCTCTATTATAAATTTGTATAGTATAGATATACATATATATATATATATATATATATATATATATATATATATATATGTATGTACATATATACTTATATATGTATATATATATACAATATGTATATGAAAATTGGTGCCCGGCCCCCATGAAATTTTTCTGGATCGGCTAGTGGTCATAGGATAAAAGCCCTTGAAAATGGGTATGAATAGGCTTGTATATATGTAAGGGGCTGAACCTTCTGTGCATGGGTACCTGACGGAGGAACATATAGAATTTTCGCGAAAGAGTTCTTCCTTAACTCAGTAGTTTGATGATCAGTAGATTATCAATGTTACTATTCCCTTAGTTCACACCAGCCTCCTAAGGTGCATTCAACTTTAGGAAAAGGTTGCTTGTCCATGACCCTGCTCTTGCAGATAGCCCCGGGAACAAGGGTGCTTATGCTGCCTTGAAAGTCATTGCTGGTGACACACCCAAGTTCTGACCAGATTCAGTTCTACATAATATGCGCCTGGTAATGACATTTCATTCAATAAGAAATGAAATTACTGCAATGCCATGGTAACCTGATACTCCACTATACATGAATGCATAATCTACTAATGTAGAGGAATACTTGTACATCATATTGAGATTTTGGGGTCAACATGAAAACCATATATGCAGAAGCTGAATTCCTCATAACGTTTTTCACCCGTCATTATTTTTTACAACATGAATTCCAGTTGCAAGGTTCTTCACGCATATCCGTTCATTTGCTCAAGTTTCGTGTCAATAATTACGAGTCTTTTGTATTGCATACCGTCATTCATTATCGTATTTTTTTAAGTGTCATTTATATTAATCATAATTATTTAGAATTATACATTTTCATCATGAAATCAAGAAATTGTCAGACGTATCCACACAGATTAACTTACGATTTATACGGAACTTCAGCCGTATTAAATAAAATGCTATATAGATGGCTTAATTCACTCTGGAACACGGTGGAAAGATCAAGGTGGATTTAACTTGTGAAGAGAGCAGTTATATAGCGAGTGCATTTACAGGCGTTCCATGCTAAAGATATATATGGCTTAAGCCCTGACGGACGGCCATCTTAGTATGTGTTCTGTGTTGTATGAAAATTTCGTGAAAATCGTTGTAGAGGCATTCTTGCGTGTTAATTTCGATTACGCCACGTTCACTAGAGAAGTAACACTCGAGTAACTTTAAGATAGAGAGATAGTGGGACTAACTTCCCAGATCGAGTTCAGCCGTGCTTATTGACGATAAATTATTCTGTATTTTGAAGTATCCGCAATGGAAATATGTAGCCAATACCTCAATATCATTAATCAGTCAATCAGACTAAACTAAACGCCCCTCTGGCAACAGTGATCGAAGCGAAAAGTTTCGAATTTGGCGGTTGAGAATGACATTGGCATCTAAAATCGCTTTATTAATAAATATTAACAATCAAGAATGTTGTGAACGTTTGTTCAGGACATGCTGCTTTCTTATTATGTCAACACGCGCGGCTGACGCTAACAATAACTGTCCTCCAGAGTTGAAAAATATTCACATTTTACTGTACTCCTCTCTACAGGCACCTCCATGTTTATCAAGATATTTATCGCGTCGACGCATCGCTAAAGACCATCGGATTTTAAACAACATCGTTGTTCTAGAAAAATGAGGAAGCCACAAACCTTTGTTTAACTGAAACAGCTTTAGAACCAGCATGTCTCCTTCTGTAAGGGGAATTGCCATCTTCAGGTCCCATAAACTGCTCAGTTTAAACAAGGAGCCACTCCCAATTAACTATCAAATCAGGATCACGCAATGAATCATTTACCTGGAACTCCAGTAAACCAACACGGCCTGTATGAACCACAGTTTCTTCATGCTATATTGCTATCCCCATCTCAAAATCAACTTAGGAAACCAAAAATGGTCATTTCAGAATATTAGGCTAGTTCTAGATGAAATGCAAAGTTCAGAATGCAAGGGTATACTTGTACGACTTTAGGCTGCAAAGCTTACTTGATTTGGATGTGAGCTGAAACGACCCCAAACATGGATCTTTTATCTTGAAATACACATACACACACACACACACACACTGACCCACAGCTTTTGAATTTTATACTACGTCTTATGACACTACCTTGTCAGATTAAAATTTTCACACTGTACTTAAATTATGGGGTATTGAGAACTATAATGATTATTCTTCCTTCATATCTTGCCGAGATACCTTATACCCAAGGATTACCTTGAATATGTATGAACTTAGCTGTAATTTATTTTCTAACTGCTTTATATCTGCTGTTGTGAAACTCCACTGGATTTCTTTCCTATTTTATAAGTTCTTTTTGGTTGTGTTATCTCACCCATTTTTGTCATATTTTTCACCACTGACCATCTCCAGTACATCTCTTCTCCTATGCATGTTTTTATCTTGGGAGTTTATCGGAACAGGAGTCCATAACTTGGTCAAGTGCGTTGTCTCAGACACATTTTAATGTCTATTTCTCTGTTTCCTTACCCAGTCGTAACTTCGATGTGTTTGATGAGAATATGATTCAGCGTCCCACTTCAATCCATACTGTGCGTATCAAACTTAACTTGAACACAGAATTGTTTATTCTTGGCGTTGTGTTTTGGTGTTCAATTTATTTCTTGGCCTAGTGTCTTCAGTTTTTTTTTTTTTTTTGTCATATCCACCCTGTTATTGCTATCAATTATGGCATCGTCTCTTTTACCATAGGTGCTATTTCGGACATTTAATCCACTGAGCTTAATGAAGCTTGTAGAACCCGTCATACCACCAACTCCTACATTCATTCCGAGAAAATCAGTAATCTTAGCCCATAGTTTGGTTTGTGTAGCTTCTTTAACTCAGTTACCAAGCGTTCGGATTCTTTTTAGTCCTTTAAAAGACAGATTAGTCAGTTAAGCCCCAAACTTTTCCCTTCTTTACCGTTTTTCGCCGATTTAAGATTTTTGATCGAAGTAAAACTGTTTAAGATATAGGTATGAATCGTGCCAGGTAAAATTCATTAATGCCCTCCATCTCTTTGCAATGTCACATAACAAAAGCTGTTTGAACCTTACAAAAATTCCAGTGCATGAAAGCTACTAAATGTAACATCGGCAACTTTTTTTTTATATTTACGAATTCAATATGACTTCATCATGATCTGTTTCAACATGTAAATTCCTTTGCTTCGCCGTTTGAAGTTGGTGTTCAATGACAGTAGCTAAAGCTTCTTAATAAACACTAAACTTCTCAGGTAGGCTACTGCTCGACGTAGAACCTTTCACTAGAAAGGACGAAAAAATCTGTGTGGGAGAAAAGAGATTTTCCTCTTCTGCCTTGAACAGAAAGAAAATTGTTGATAGAGTCAATTCTATGATTCTTATTTTGACAGTCGAGAAAGGTGGCTCCAAAGCAGCAGTTATCTTACAATTAATTGCTTTTTGGAAGGTTCGAGCATATTAGGAGAAATTACCCAATCTTAAACAATGAGTTGAATATATTGCTAACCTAAGAATCAGTAAGTCATGAATAAGTGTTATATCACAAATGACAGAAGAAATTAGTTATTCTTACCTGTTCATCTTGAATTCTTTTGTTTAAAGCAAAATATTTGTGACTGGACATTGAGCGAAAATCAAGAGTTCCATTATGTACAAAACTTCTAGAATCTTCAAGTCACCATTTTGCATTGCTACGACATTCATGTAACGACTCTCGTTGCATTTGTTAAATGTCTTCTTTCTTTTCTAATAGACATCACTGGTACTTTGCGGTAATTTTTATATCTCCGAAGGTTACGCAGAGGAAACGAATCTCAATATCCTGTTAATAAGAACATGCCGAGAGACCTTTCGAACCACTCCTGGGTACAATTCCTTGACCGGCTGTATCGTGGGCACTAAACGCACTGCCCGACTTAAGCTCGAAACGAAAAGTTCTCACTGCTTCTTAGTCATTGCTACAGAATGCTTGATTTGCCACTGTGTCTTGGCAACTTAATTTGACAGCCTTTTTCGACGTCAAAGTTCAAACTAAAACTCAGATGGAGCCCGTCCTTATCAGTCACTGGCTGTCGACACAACGGGCCTCTACTGTAAGTCTGAACAGCGAGCAGTCAAACTCGGCAGAGCTTCTATGGTCATAAGGCTTCTTTTAATTCTCTCTCTCTCTCTCTCTCTCTCTCTCTCTCTCTGTTCCAGAATCTACATTAACCACTATTGAGTTCAACTAACATATTTGGAACATATATTAACTTCCACTCTCTCTCTCTCTCTCTCTCTCTCTCTCTCTCTCTCTCTCTCTATATATATATATATATATATATATATATATATATATATATATATATATATATATATATATATATATATATATATATATATATATATATATATATATATATATATATATATATATATGTGTGTGTGTGTGTGTATGTGTATATATAGCCTATACGTGTGTGTGTATATATATATATATTACATATATAGGTATGTACGTATGTATATAAACTATGTTTTTTTCTATTTGAAGGGTCTGTATCAGAAAGATATAGCTCTCCACAGCAAGCCTATCGAAAGGAAATTTCTGTGAACGGTCAGGAATTCTCATTCACGTAACTTTCTGAATACACCAGGATGCCGGCCGTCAGAATTGTTTCAGTAGCAGTATTTGCTATAAAATCGTGTTGCGAAGAGAGACAGAGGGGTCGTGCATGGCATTAGACTAATGAAATGCTGGGCGAGCCCTCTTGAAAGGGATCATTTTTATAACGCTCAGTGCGTGTTTTCATTAGGATTTGTGCCCCTTATGCACTTGGTAAAACTAGAGCCGAAATCAGCTCTGCCTGCATGCACGATGCTAGTCCTGGGAAGGATTTGTTTACAATAGATGAACTATGTTCCATAAGTCAGAGTAAGGTACTCGATAACTGTTAATTACGTTCCCGAAAGAAAATAAAACAGAAAAGCTTTAGACTCGATCAGTTTAGCTACGATGAACTGCCGCTGAGATCAGGGCTTTCAAATATTTAGTTCACGCGACATCTGGTAAAATGGTCACGTGGCACATAAATTACATTACGCTGAGTGGGCCCACTTAACGTACGCCTTCAAATTTTGGCCCGCGCCATAGTGCCTGTCCCTTGGCCCTTCTGTCTTGAGTTTGAGTTCTGTTGCCTGAGGCACTCGAACAAACATGTTATTGATTTATCTGTTCATTTAGGTATTTGTACAATTGCGTGTTAATTTCTTGATAATTTTTTAAGGTTATTATTACTTGTTAATTATGTATATTATTTCTTTACACATTATATATATATGTGTGTGTGTGTGTATGTACAGTATATACAGACACACACACACACACACACACACACACACATATATATATATATATATATATATATATAATATATATATATATATTTATATATGATTTATAACATTTTCATTCCTCTATTTTACACATTTGGAAAATTTGTCTTGTGGAAGCTTAAAGAATGTACGCTAGATAAATCAAAAAGTTCTATTTGTTCATGCAACCTCGACGATGACCTCTGCGAGCATAAAGGCGGACTTTGCCCTTTGATTCCAAGGATGTGTTCAGAATGAAGGCCACCATTATCCCCCCATGACTGCCATTCATCGTTTTTCGCGGCCCTCGGGAGTTTTAGGGCTTTGACAGCATTACTGGTAGCCTATAGATATAATTGAAGGACATACTTGTCCAAAAAATCAAACGAAAGTTGTTCAGCTTGTAAATTTTTTGCCAGATCTGATATTTAGTTTTTAGACACTTGACTTCTTTACCTAATAAAGGAAAAATTAATCTTCCTCGGCGAAATATGGAAATGCTTATAGAAATACGCGGGTCTTCTGCTGTTTTGATCTATTCCTAATTTACATTTTTACTTTTGATTGTGCTGGAAGTGACCTGGCTCGCTGGTGAAAAATGGAAACGTACGATCACTTGGCAACGTCACTGGAAATTGTTTCCACATGGATATTAGCTACAGTCCCTTAAAAATCTGAAAAAGCTTCGTCTCAGTCTTAACTTTTGAATGATGTATCAGAATACGTTATGAAAAACGTCGGCTGAAACTCGGAAAAGGATTCTTTTTTATAAGTAATTAATTTATAATAGAATCCATTTCGTTACGTTGCGTGTGACCAACTATCTTAAAGTTGCTGTGAGGGAAAGATAATGGGGAGGGGCGAGCGGATATGGACGGGAGTTTTCAACAAGCTGTCAAAAGTAAAACATCCGGGAAAACTACGAGACGATTAAGATATGCCAGTTTCATGCTGGTCTTTCCACTTACATGGCAACGTAGCTTCTCTACATTGCCTTTCGAAGATTTTCCAAGTTTTAAAACATTCTCTTGAGAAAGAAGAGGGACAGGTTTTTCCACTGGGCACGTTCTTGTTGATGATAACGAAAGGAGCGTTTAAATGCTTCCTCCAGTTTTTCGAGTGTTGTTGCAACAGTGGCCTGTTGAAGTCAGGCAGAATAGACCAAGTTGATAATTGCAATGGTTCTTAAGTCCACAGATATTATTAGTACTGCAAGAATGTTTTGTGGATCTTGCGGCAGAAGAGTCAGTGAGGTTTTCAGAATCAGTAAAAACAGCTCTTCAAAATATCGTAGAAATGGGAATATTGTAACCTTTATTGATTCCCTTATGGACTGAAAACTTTAAGGGTTAACTACCAAGCTGACACAAAATGCGCCTCGTAAAAAAATAAATTAGTAAAAAACATGATTAACATTATAAGAACAATACGTTTTGGCATACTTCTATGAAATGCGCGCTGAATGTCAGCTGTGACCTATTACTAGGGTTTCAGCATTTCCAGACATCCGTCCGCTGGCAGGCAATACGTAAGAGCAGGAAGTTGGGGATGCTGACAAGAAAAAGATGCCGTATGTAACAGTCTTGGCTCAAGATGTTGTCTTTGAGGAACGGTTTGATAATGACAGTCGTTGTCTGAAGACAACAGGGATTTCTGAAACAGGTCATTTCATCAAGAATGGAGCGTACGAGTTCAAAGAAGGGCGACTGGCTGGAATATTATTTAAACTGTGGGAAAGCTCTCCCAGAAACTCAAAAATATTGTTACAACTCTTTTCGGTCAAGTAATCATAGTGAATACACTGCAGTGATCTTGATGAATCTTCGTTGATTTACAGTATCAGTAAAAATCTAGACAAAGCAGTAAAGCACAACCCAATTTTTTATACACTAAAGCATTTCAACCATATTACAGTTGTATTGTTCTTCAGGGTATGAATACATTTCATTACGAAGTTCCAAGGGATGTGCTTGACCAACGTATGAATAGCAATGCATTGAAACCACTGCAACAAATCGGTGTATTACAATGACATATGACGAAACAATTTTAGGAAGCCCGGTTGAGCTGAAGAGGAGGACATTGAGAAGCCATACGATCGCTGGGTCTTGCGAGCTGCGACCACTCGCTGCTTCGAAACTCTTACTCCAGTGCAGCTCCCATTTCCTCGCTTTCCAGTCATTTTCTCAAGCCATATGGAAGCCGAATCCGTATGGTGATGCAGGGCGCTTCCGCTTTTCAAAATTATTGATTCAGTCGGCACAGACGACCTATGAAGTACAGCACTTTTATCTCAGAGTAGTGTCGATTTTTCAGAAGACTGGAATTAAGATGAATCATTAATGCAAATATGAACAGAAAATATTGAAGCTGATTTGCTAATTGTATTACATTGTTCACTAAAACTGCTTACCGAAATTATGTACACAGAAGAAGATTGCCTTACTATGACACGATTACATGGCAAAGAATCTCAAATCGCTCTCGTTCTCACTGTAGGAAAAACATCCAATGACTGAAGGACCGAGGTAGGGGCAATCCTGATGTTATATGGAAAGATATGGTCAGAACTTGGGACGTTATCCCAGCAGTCTGTTAGTGCCCGAATATTCGAAAAGCTATCTTCTTTCTCATTTTATGTGTCCTGTTTCCGGCTAGGGTTTAATTTAGAATCACCAATAACCACACGAAAATTCTCTGTAAAGGAAGGTACCCAGCGCTCGGAATTTTTATGGGGAACGGGATATTACCCTTTAAATGGGCATCGCACATTAGGTAACAAAATAACAGGGTAATCACAATTCTACATATTCGTTTTAAATGTATGTATATAGTTGTAACGATCTCCTATGAGTTATAACTCATAGGAGATCGTTACAACATATAAATATATATATATGTATATATATATATATATATATATATATATATATATATATATATATATATATATATATATATATATATATATATATATATATATTGTATATATATTGTGTGTATATATATTTATATATATATACACATATATACATATATATCTCTCTTTTTTAATCAATGGCATTGTTTGCAGATATTAACTGCTTTTCAGGACTTTGAACCACTCTATACCTCTTCTTTTTCTCTTCTCCCAAGCTTCTCAGAAATAAGGAAAAGTTATTCGAGATCTTTCCATTTAGTTTTTCTTTTTCTAGTCGACAGACCGTTTCCCCACCTCTCAGCGGCGTCAACAGGACTGGATTACAAATTGACAAACAAGGTTTCTATTACTGCATGTAGACATTTGAATTTCAAACATGGCATCATTGGGATCGTTGTTGGTAGTCATGTCCCTGGGTGTTCTGTAGCTCATGTCTCCCTTCGGATTCTCACAGATGTCCTGTTGTTTCCTTGAAGAAGGGAGGATGAAGTCCGTGTTCCTCTGTATATTTAATGCAGGCCGTTGTTGATTTATACATACAGCTTCTGCTATTTATAATTGTGGGACATGGCTTCTCTATGCACGATCTCTGTGCTTTCTAATAGTTCTTATAGTGTTGGTTTATGGTTGGAGTAGTCTGCGTAGTGTCAGAATACTGCCCCTTGGTTGCGGTGAGCTTGCAATCACCAGGGCAGAGTGGAAGTCGAGCGACCTATGTAGTAATTGCGGATGGCTTGACTTGTCCCTTCGGTACATTTGAATTCGTATGCTATGTTGGTCGACTCCCACATCTCCCTGGGGGGCCAATGGTATTTCACATAACAAGGATGCTGACTAGGTTCTGGGGGCAGTAGACACAAGGAAATCCTCTCGTCAGGAATTGTAGGCGTCGTACCGCTGGTAATTGTTCTCTTCATGACCTTGACCCAGGGGCGTCATTTCAGATTTTTGATGGGGGGGAGGGCGAAGGCGGTTTGGCGAGCAAAGCGAACCTAATCACCTGGGGGTTTTTTTATTTTAAGCTATTTTATGTGCTTTTTGAAGCACATAAAATAGATAGATAGATACACAGATATAACTTAATGTGATGATACATTTGAATTCCGGTAGGAATAATGGAAAACCAGCTGCTGTTACTTCTTGGGGCTTGGTGGGGTGAGGGGGCAAGTTGAGGCTTGGGGGGGCAACTTGAATCTTGGGGGCAGTTGCCCCCCCAACCCCCCTAAATGACGCCCCTGCCTTGACCTAAACCTTGAATTGGCTGTGATACGCAGCTTTGTAATACAATATGATGTTTCTCAGTGAGGTAGGTATCGTCACTGGTGTGCTGACCTACACGTCCAACTATTTTCATATGCAACCTTATATTAGATTGCTGTTGTATCAGTCATTAGATAGGAGCTGCCTAACACATTCGAGCTGTGCACGAGTAGCTTTCCATGTGGAACAGTGCGCAATTGCACGTCTCATGCACTTACAAACACAGAGCGTTTGTAAGTGTCAAGGGCACTCCCCATAGGCATTAAGGCACCAACCCACATTAGTTGCCTTTTGGTACACAGTAGTATTGCACCTGTCTCCTTTCTTCTCCACATTTACATCTAAGAAGGGAAGTCGTCCTTCGACACCATATTCAATAGTGAAGTTTAGGCTAGAGTTCCTCTTCATGGCATACTGCAGGCGGGTGGCTTCTTCATCTATAACGATGGCAATGAAGATATCATCTATATATTGGGCATATATCTTCGGTTTTCATTGGGAATTGAAGGTTCTTTCCTCGACATCTGCCATGTACAAATTAGCAAATAGTACAAAGGGAAATCCCATGGCGACACCATCTACCCTTCGAAAGAGGTCACCCCTATGTGAGAGGAAAGCGGCCTCCTTGGTGCAGATTTGGAGAAGACGTCGAAGGGCGTCTTCTGGTATGTCAAGGGACATGGCATCCGAGTGATAGACTCTCCTTAAAATAAATTCTATGGTTTCGTCCACTGGTACATTGGTGAATAGACTTTCTACGTCCAGCGATGCTATGGTAGAGCTCAGAGACTTAGTACTCAAAATACCGATGAACTCTACCGGGGAAATCACTGAGTAGTCCCAAGGAATGTAAGGAAAAATGGTCTTATTCAGAGTCTTGGCTATTTCATAAGTTTGAGAGTTAACTTTGGCAATTATCGGGTGCAACAGGTTGCCGGCCTTATGGGTCTTGACGGTGCCGTAACAATACCCTGGCCCGTAGTCTCTGATGATAGCAGGCAGTTTCATAGCTCTGTTATCAGAATTTATCTTCTTGATTATCGCATTCAGGTTTCTCTTTAGACTTTCGGTAGGGTCCTTGCTTAGGGGCTCAAATTTTGTAGGATCACTCAGGATGCCATCATTTTATCGTCATACTCTTCGCGTTTCAAGATGACATGCACAGTGGTCTCGTCACCTTTTCTGATGATGATGTCCGGACGATATCGTAGCTGGCAGGTGGCTTCCTTCAGGTGAGGCGCGATGATCTTTCTCCTGTGATTTCCCCGTTGGCGTCCGGCTTCACCGACGAGTTCCTCCCGGATGCTTTCATTGCTCAATCAAACATTCAAGCATATTCTCTGGATACCAATTGGCAGAAATTGCGTAATTCTGACAGGCATAAAACCTCTGAGAAATCATAATCAACATACTTTTAACTGGACTCACAAATTACTATAACTTCACCAATACTTAATCAACCAATACGTCTGAAAACTAAACTTATGTTCAGAATTAACTTATACTATGTTAATGAATCTCGAATGTAAGAGAAATTTAAACTACTTTTTTTTGGTTGGGGGTGGGCGGGATTTGGCACGGTAACAGAAAACGGCGCAAGGGGGGGCGCTATACAAAGAAAATGATGATTTCATAACTTATGCTTTGACAATTTTTTTTTAATTTGTTACCTGTGCACTAACTGTCTGGCTGGGAACCTTGGAACTAATTACTCTGCGTTCATCATGAACCCAACACACAAACACACACACATGTACAGTATATACAGTATATATATATATATATATATATATATATATATATATATATATATATATATATATATATATATATATATATATATATATCTATATATATATATATATATATATATATATATATATGTGTGTGTGTGTGTGTGTGTGTGTGTGTATGTAGTCCCATACACTGTGACATTTTTATGTTCACAAATATTCGGCTACAAATTTATAAGCACTTCGTCATTATTCACGAGGCATAGTGAATTGGATATTAAACAACATTTGTAGCTTAATACTTGTGAACATAAAAGCATCACTGTGTGGGCGATTAAAACTCATAAATAGATGTGTTACCTACAAACCAATCAGCAGTTATAGTGGAGGTGGGTTGATATCGATTCTAAGTACCAAAACCTGAATTCAAGACGCATATGTACGGCAGCATTGGTATCATTGTATACCTCACTTGAAGGCTCAGTGGTAAACGTCATGGGGTGTCATCCTTTCCCAACCAGGCAGCAGTTCGAATCCCTCTGGTGACGAAGCTCTTATCAATTACAATACTCCATGGGTGTATGTTATTACCTAATGAATTGGATCTTAAGCGATATTTGTAGCTTTATATTTGTGATATATATATATATATATATATATATATATATATATATATATATATATATATATATATATATATATATATAGTGGCAAAAAAGTGATTGTATGGACAAAGTGGACTTTATGCTTAATGTTGTTGGTCAAAAACCGCGAAAAGCCTTACTTAACAACAACACCACCTTCCCTTTGCGGTTTTTAAATTATGGAGAGATATCTCTCAGCACAATTCAGTACTAACAAGGATGGCACACTAATACTCTTAATATATAGTACCACAGTTAGGTACTATCACTTACTGAGCAGTCCTGTGAGATATGACGAGAGGTGCTCGCCTATCTCTATCTCCAAATCTTACGAGTGCTTACAGGATGATTTTAAGATCTTAGAGGACTATATATGTCACTTTGTTTCTGTAAGTTACTTGCATAACTTCAAAGTATGAACACAAAGCAAAATTTATCACATCAAATTATATTCTGGAACCCAGAAAAAAAAATTAAATAAAATGGAGGGATATAGAAACGTACTTTTAAACTTAAAATTAATTTAATAACTAAAGGTTAAACATATCAAATGTGTAATTATATAAGAGATAAAGGAATTATCCAAAGGAATTACAATTCAATGGCACTCAAAAGAACCAAAGTTACAACAAGGTTCAAAGGATGAGGGCAATCACCCTTTCAAGTCCACACACACCACTGCACGACACCTGATAAAAAGGTTTGCTCAAAAGATGAGCCAAGAATTGCTGTTCATTCCTTTCTGCATTCGGGTTTTATTGGGGAAAAGGATAACTCTAAGGAATTCCAACATATTTGGTGTGTGAGAATACAATTTTGTGTGATGCCACGCCCACACATTACATACAGTTTCGCACACACATTCTCAAATATATTGCCGGAAAACGGCAAATCATTAAGCTCTCTGACGCAGACATAAGCATTTTTTTTTTCACGAACTCCCCTCCAACTCTCCATTTTGGCTTCACTGGTTAATACAGAAATGATTTAACCAGTATCATAGTAAAATCAAACAAAATAATGTAAGAGTGCCATTCTCGAACAGATGTGCTTCTTTTGACCTTGTTATCATGCAATAGAGACGTACATATTTCTACAAAACTCATAAACATGCATATACATTTGGATTGCACATAAATAATTTATCCAAACAGTATAGTTCTCGTCTGCCGGTTACCTGACAGAAGGCAATTCACAATAGAAAATCAAAAGAGAAATATTCTTATGACGACAGACGATTCTAATAACTCCAGAGTAAGAAACAGATGATATGAAAATATGTTAATACACAAAAGTATGAAAGAATTGTCCACATATATATGTATATATATATATATATATATATATATATATATATATATATATATATATATATATATATATATATATAATATATATATATATATATATATATATATATATATATAGTGAGATAAATTTTCAGCTCTTATGTTGGTTTGAACTTGTATCCAAGATGTTCTGAGCTTTCTATGAAAATATGAATATACCAGGCTTTCATGCAAAAGTAGATGGGTCAGACAATCTGATTCCCTTGCCCAGATCTGGGGGATAGGGATAAGAGAAACTAAGTGGAACCCTCTCGCCCTCACCTACGTGTTCTGACTGAATAAATGGTAGCGATCCGATGGGGGGACCCGAAGCTTGTCAAGGGATTAGCTGTGTTTCGCAGATATAGTTATTGTCTTAACATATCTCTCCTTACGAGATATTTTTTTCTGTTTGAAACAAGATCATATCGAACCTTAGTCATCTGATTTTATTCCAAAATTGTCCATTGGTCCCGAAAACCTGACCGTCAGTAAAATTCTTTCTTGGAAACAATGCACAAGACTCGTCAAGATTTTTGTCTCATTTTTTAATTTATTTCAGTAGAATTTTCCATTTGTAATCAGTTTTTAACACATCTACCTATATTTTTGCACTTTAATAAAGTTTTTCATCTGACCTTATGAATTACGGTCTTTCCGCAAAGATGCCATCCAAATTGTCAAGGTAGCAAATCTTGTAAATGATAGTGTTACCAGTGTAAACTTTGTGTTGGAATTTTCTCTCATACCCGAAATTTGCACTTTTGTTATGAGAATTTGAAAAATTGAAATTATTTCATATGCGACTGTGTCCATGTAAGAATGTACGATAAAAGAAACTCATGTCATATGCTTACAAGCTAGCCTACTAATAATAATGAGGAACAAGAGCTTCTCATATCAAAGGCAGGTCCGGCTCATGTGAAGTATTATGATCATGAGGTACTCAACACGGTATGCTACAGGTATTGTTTTGTACTGTGTTTAGCTTATATACGACCCCTGCAATCCTAAAAAATGTTGTCTCCTCAACCAAAAGTTCAACATACAATGGGAGTGGTAAGGTGGCCATTTCGTTTGTCGGTTTGAGTCGTGAATCCTAGTTGTTACTCGATCAGGATTGAGTGAAGTGAGTTCCTAATACGTAACATAGTTAGAGACTATTTGTTACACCGCAATTATTTGATCACTGCAAGCCAACTACAGAACTTAAATAGTAAACAGAAGAGCTTGGACGCACCCTGAAGTTCCAGAACCCGAGATGAGACTCTTGACAAGGCCATGTTGCAAATCTAGACTAAATGTAGCCAGTGGTACCTACTGTAGATGGGAAATGCATTTAACCTGAACTGGTGGGTTTTGTATGTTAGGAAAAATATAAATGTTTGTTTAATTTGTTATATTTGTAATTTAACCGTAATCGTATTTTGTACTTGAAAAGGTCATTATCTTGTATTGATGTCCTCGCTGTACGGTTCTGACAATCGTTACGTTAGCAAGCGAGTTGTTTTCGAGACCGTGCACCTCACCCATAGGGTACCCTGTAAGCTACAAGTCTTGGAACCGCAGTGGGAAAAGGGGTTTCCTGGTGGGGAAAACACAAAATGAGTGGAATAGAAGGACCTTGGTCTCGTTGATAGCTCTCATCCAGAATAAGGTAAGCACGTGTAATGTGTTCAAACTAATATCCTGCTTTAGGGTAAGGACCCTGTACCCAAGGTTAGGTTGTGTCAGGTATAGCAGGTTAGGTCATCTGCCAACGAAACGAACGTCAGGTATGTTCCAAGTGAACATTAAGGTAATTCTAAGCCGGCTGTCCGCGGTGAACTAGACTATGGCAATTGACGTTTTCTTATGTTATTTTACTTGCTTTACAAGAATTTAAAGTAATATTTTGTCGGTTGGCTGTAACTAAACTGTAATTGACCTTTGAAGACTACATTACTGACAGGGTAGATCTAAGCCGGCATTCCACAGTGAGCCCCCACCTTCCTCCGTAGCTAATACGGCAAAATTGTAACCAGTAAACACCCCTAAAAATATCAACCTAATGTACCGTAGGGGTGTTTACTGGTTACAATTTTGCCGTATTAGCTATGGTGGGGGGGGTGGGCTCGCCGCTTAATGCCGGCATAGACCTACCCCGCATTAGGCAATTCAAGTCGTGGGAGCGCCTACAGTTTAGTTGGCCAAGGCTGTCGTCTACCAGTTTTCTAGTCGGTACCCACCACCAGATGGCAGTAGGTTCTGACAGACCTAACCTTTCCTGTAGTGCCAGGTCCTGACCTAACCAGATGTAACCAGCCTAACCTAACATAGGGCGGTGTGCCCTAACCTGGCGGGGTCCTGGACCCCCCCAGAAAGCGAGCTAACATAAATCGGGTCATGGAACTACTTACCTTGGCAGAGTGATTGTAGTCCAGGCAGAAGGTGTTGCGCGGCCTGTAGTCTTCAAAGGTCAATTACAGTTTAGTTACAGCCGGCCGACAAAATATTACTTTAGATTCTTGTAAAGCAAGTAAAATAACATAGGAAAAGTCAATTGCCATAATCTAGATCACCACGGACAGCCGGCTTAGAATTACAGATGTTTCTGTTATACACTAGTGTGTGCTTTGAACGTACTTGATAATCATTTTGTTAGCATATAAGCCATTCTAGAAATACTGTCTTCCCCTTATATCCAACAATCTTGGGGGACCCCCATTGGAAGGCCAGGTTTTGACAAAACTAATGAAATGCAAAGATTTATTCAATCTAATCTGAGCTTGTCACCTTGCCCAAGACCATCTAGCCTAACCTAACCTGGCCTGGACTTCCAACTAGCTTAGGCTAACTGGAGATAAGAAGAAATAAAGTTTTGGCCTAACCTAACTACACGTAATCAAGTGTAAAGTAGGGCTCCATAGCCCTTCTTGGCTGAGGGCTTTGCCTTCTCTGGACTCTGTACCAAACCTAACCTTTGGCTATGTAGATTTGGTAAAATTTTAATTCAGATATTTTTGTAGTTTGTACTTGACAACAGTTTTCCAATATTAATGTTAGCTTTGAATATTTCTGACATGGGTTTCATGAGTGAAAAAATAGCTGTAGAAATAATAGACCCCCAACACTTATATCCTCCAACTTAGGGAACCAGAGAAGAAGAGCGCAGTTTTTGGTTGGGGAAAAACACAAACGAGTAAGACAAAGGGATCAATTTAACCTAACCCAACTGAAGCAGCATTCTTGCTTGGCTAGGTAAGGATGTGGCCACTTAGGTTAGTTTAGGTAAGGACTTGTCACCCGGGGTTGGTTAGGTGGGGGTGCAGGGGGTCAAAGCTGCCCCTCCTTCTTGGCTAGGTAAGAATGCAGCCCCATACATTAGGTTAAGTTTATCCCTGTATATTACTCATTTTGTGTTTTACTCAACCCTGAAAATCCCACTGTGGTCTCCCAAATTGTAGTAGCCTATATAAGAGTGGGGTCTACCATTTCTGTAAATATTTATTTTCTAACAAAAATTAAAAACAAGCAAGGTAGTTTTGGAAGGTGAGTGGTATGAATACCCTTCACTCACCTTCTGCCTCTAACATTTTATTTTTCACCCACTGTGAAGAGTGGATTCTCACTGCACTCTCTCTTCTCTGTTTTTGCTGCCAATGAATGAGTATTTTGATGATTTTCCTAGTGAATATGAACAAAAAACATGATCCCCCACTTTCAGTTCTTATTGGAAGGGTAAAGAGTTCACCCATTTCTCCCATGCTTGGAGTGCACCAGCTGGGCTTCTCAATAGTGGGAGAAGTATGGCAGGAAGAGGAGGAAGGACAGTAGGTAGGGGATTACATTCAGTCTTTCTAGCTCCTTCCTCCCTCTCCCTCCTTCATTGCTATCCCACTTCCTGCAGAGAGTACTTTCCCCTCGAAGTATGTGTGTTTGTGCCCATTGGAGGACAACTTGGGTGTTGAGGCCAGTGCCCCTTGGTTGGGTTTCACCTGTAGCAGCCCCTCTAGTTCTTTAGTTGGTTCTGATGCTTCAGGTACCAGGGAGATGTCATCATCATTTGAGCACAGTAGTCTTTCAGTTGTCTGGATTAATAAAGCCAATGCCCTTTTGGATAAATGCAAAATCCAGATAAGAGCAAGAAAATTCTACAGGTGTAAAACAGTGACCCCAAAAGAAAATGTACTGTGAATGGACTAGTGTGGCAAATACCAATCAGGTGATACTGTACTCTTTTACATCAACCATTTATTTCTTTTTTTAAGGGTATTGTAATAAGCTAACTTTTAAATGAAATCAAAGTGCTTTGGGAGCATGATCTGGGTCATATTTAGGGTTTAACTGTAGAAATAAGCATTTATTAGCATTTAAAGTGACTCCTAACCAAACATTCGTGATTTCTCCTTATCTACGATGGGTTTTGGAGCCTAACCTCACAAATGTTTGAGGTATTACTGTGTGTGTGTGTGTATATATATATATATATATATATATATATATATATATATATATATATATATATATATATATATATATATATATACATATATATATATATATATATATATATATATATGTATATATATGTAATGTATGTATATATATGTATGTATATATTTGTGTGTATATATATTGTCACGATGCATATCAAGTACCTGGTTATTACACAACTAATCTCAAAATTCAAAATATACCTCACTTCAGCCAGATACCTGAACTCTCATAACATTAATTGTTACAACTGAGTACTCTAAAGGTAACAGTGATCCCTTAAGAAAAACTTATTTATTACTTGAAAAATCAAACTAAGTCTATCAGAATATGTGTGAGGTATCAAAAATTAAACTAGAAATATTCTAGAGTAGAAGGGCATCACTCCATCAAAAAACTCTTAACTGTTTCCCTGGTCTTAATTCACTTTAGCAAAACTAAAAGAACAAAACCTGTTTATCACTTTGCCTTATGCACACACATTCAACCCTATTCACTGGTGATCAATAAATGAAACACTGTTTTTCTAAAAATGTTAAATACAAAAATTTATTTTCAAATTCAAAGATTATAATTAGAATTCACAATTAATTAGAATTCACAATCTGAAAAATTTATTATTACTTGAAAATAATACAACACTCAATTAATTCTTGAATTAAATTATGAAACAAAACTAATTCACAAAAACTTTATCAGGAATTTAAATTAATCAAGCAAAATTTAAACTATCAAGAATTACTCAAGATTTAAAAAAAAACTCTTAATAAATGAAATCAAGTATGCAATGTTAAATTATACCAAGAAATATTATTTTAATTGTAATAGTAAGTCTTGCTTCAGCAACCTTGTTTACGATTTCATTGGTTCTGTCAGCATCAGTTTATGGTTCATATATATATATATATATATGTATGTATTACTTATATATATATATATATATATATATATATATATATATATATATATATATATACTCTTACTCTCTCTTTCTCTCTACATATATATGCATATATATACATACATTTATTTTCCGAATCATGGATGAATCCTGTATGCTGAAACCTGCTACAAAACTACTCTAAGCTTTACATGCACAGAAGGCTCAACAGCATTACGTCAGTCCACTTACACAATGTGCCACTCACCGTGCACTCTCTAGCGTCGCGAATCACAGCTCTATTCATCTTGCATTTTCTTGGTCTTCGTCTCCTTCTCAGCGTGGGTTCTGAATTATACACACTTTTCTCTGACCTGTCGTCCTCCCTTCTCACCACAAGACCAAACCACCACCTTAAAAATCTACACCTCTTTTCCAAATAAGCTAACCTTTATGTACAGTCGAAGAATCGGTTCGAATTTTGCTCAATATCAACCAGCAAATGGTAATTCATTTCAAATGTTTTCACCTTTTGTTTTCTCACATTTGCACTGAGCATCGACAGTTCACGGACAAATGAATGATACGGTGACGAAATTGTATTGGTAAACATCATCTTCAAATATATAAACCAGAGGCTTAAACAAACAATAATTGTAAGCCATTACATTTCAAATCACATGGGTTCTACACAAAACTAAAAGCTATACCTAGCGTATTCAAAATATGCTCTGCATGGTAAGAGAGCATCAGTATACTTTAAACAGAATAAAATCAGCCAATAAAAATAAATTGTAAAACATCCTTGACCAGCAACGTGGCATAAAAGTTTTTGCAATGGCCTTGATAATGAGAAATCATGAGCGATTTGGAAATGAAAAATAAAAGAAAACATTGCGCCAGAGTTTCGCAACAGGGCGATCCAGATGGTTAGAAGTTTCAAAACAACTTAACACTGGGATCCCCATATCATGGCAACTTCATAAATGGGAGATTTACTCAAACTTCCGGAGAAAAAACTTCACTCGTCGAGTCATTTTAACCCTTTGATTACGGCCGAGATGAGACCTCACACTTACCACAATCCGGAGGGTTTTCAGACGGTAGTCACCCGTAGCATGCTACCAGACGCACGAAATCATAAACAATCATTGTAATAGCGTTTGTATTTGTTGTTTTGCTGCAAATTAACCTGTTTTATTTATATGATAATATTGTGATAGTAGCGATCCGTGATATAGATATTATGCCAATTAATGTAACAACTACAAATAAACAAACATAGAATAAGTATATATATCGGGGTTTAGTGTTGCCAAGTATAAACACTGCACTGATTGAGGATGACAGTCTGCTTTTTTTTTGTCATTTTCTCTAATTCTGTTGAATCCGCGGAGGCTGGCTACATCACAGTTGTGTATTATAGTTAAAATTATTTGTATACTTCGTCAGAAACTAATCATAAGAATGTTCATCATTTTTATGGTTCCTTACTATTCACTAGCTGGGCAAAAAAAAATGAGAGAGAGAGAGAGAGAGAGAGAGAGAGAGAGAGAGAGGCGTGACAGAATTAAAATTTTTACCTATGATTTATTCCTTCTAATTGTACATCAATAACATTGGAAGTAAGTAGACAATCACAATATTAGTTGCAATATTAACCACATTTCTGGGTAATATTTTTATCAATGATCAAGCATAGCTGACAAGGGATGCAATCTAAATTCAGATGAATTGCAAGTGTTTGAAAAATGGTTTTAAACCAGCTTCTTCCCAATATAAGACCATCTGCCATCATAGTGTTGGATAACGCTTCTTATCATTCAGTTTAAATTAATAGAAGCCTCCGACAATGTCTGCCAAAAGGATGAAGTTAAAGACTGGCTAATAAAAAAATTAAAGTAAAGTTGCAAAGACGTTCATGTAAAGAAAATGATTACGTGATTGACAGACTGGCAGAGATCATGGACATAGTGGTTGGGCTGCCTGCATATCACTGCCCATTATAATACAACAGAACTGATATATAGGCGCAAGGTAAAGAAATCATACGTAGCAAGAAAATCATTTAAAAAATCAGACCTGCTTCACTTTGGTCAAAAGAAACAATTGAATCCATATCTTCTGACAACTGGGCTAATGATGTAGAGACATGCCGAAGATATAAAAGAGATGACACTTCAAGAGATGTTTGCATTGATAAATATATAGATTCTTTGTTATCGTGTAGCATCCTCTGACGAGATTCTTCATAAGTAATGTCTCCTCATACTTCGATTGTAAATACGATTATTACTTCCCTTATTGTGCTTGATATCTGTTGAACACTGAGAATTAGAAAATAAATTGAAATATAGATCTATTTTTTCGACAGAAAGTAGCAGAAATATCTTTAAAATCTACATATAACAAGAAATGCCACAGCAGTGATGAGTATCATATGACAGTGCTTTAAAAGCACAGGTAAATCTAATACTGTATAAATGTATAATATATATATATATATATATATATATATATATATATATATATATATATCTATATATATAATTGTGATATAGTTTGAGCTTTTGGTGCTTTCTTTTCATTGTGCCATATCCGTCTTTACCTCCTTGCTGTATCAAGGTTGAATTTTCACTGTGCAGCTATAAAATAGCTCATAATAAACATTCTTTAAATATTTATTTACACCCTATATATATATATATATATATATATATATATATATATATATTATATATATATATATATATATATATATATATATATATATATATATATATATATATTATATATATATATATATATATATATATATATATATATATATATATATATATATATATATATATATATATATATATATGAGTGTAACAATATTTAAAATATTTATTATGAGCTTATTCTAACTGCACATCAAATTAACCAATCTATTTCAAAACAAAAAACAGATCTGTTTATACACGAAAACAGTCAAAGCTCAAACTATATCACAATTAAACTTCGATAACAGCAAGGGACATTATTAAAAAACATAGTAGATGACGTAACTCAGAACGTTGCTCAGTACAGCATCCCGATAAAACAGAAACAGAAAATGAAAGCACATCTAGGTTTCCAAATTTCTTGCATCCTATCATTTTCATATATTGAATTTTTTTTTATCTAAAATTTAAGTGGGACAACAAAACTTCATTAGAACTTTCTATTATAGTACACGTGCTTGATATGATCGCAAACAATGAGAGCTTGAAGTCAGAGTTAATGGTCAGTTTAAGAGGGCAAAGTCTCTTCCTAAAACGGTCGTACTATAGTAACCCCCCCGCCTTTCTTGTTTGCCCCAACCTTGTTTACTCTTATTCAGTTTCATCCTCTGGACTTTACTATTGAGTAATCTATTTCTTGTTTGTCATTGTCATTTTCAATCTTTAAAGCATTTTAATTTTGTAAGCGCTGTTGTCAGTTTTAATTAGTGTTTTATTATCTTTTTAGCCAGAAAAAGATGGGATATAGGTGATCCAGCGCACCTATTAATAAATATATCAATGATGAGCTGACTATTCTTCCTATCCGTACTCCTACTATATATATGCATATATGTATATATGTATATATAATATATAACATATATATTTATATGTATATATGTATATATATATATATAATATATATATGTATATATATGTATATATATATGTATATATATATATATAATATATATATATATATATATATATATATATATATATATATATATATATATATATATATATATATATCTTCTATCTATGCATCTATCTCTGTGTCTAACTATCTGTTAATACACACTATTTTTATATATGTATACATGCAGTATATATTAACTTTATCACATACAATTGTTCTGTGCATTAACTAAATGCTAAAAAGGACCTCATTCAAACTGGAGTGATGTCTATAGATACTGTGCAGTTTGAATAGTCACTTAATAATACTATATATATATATATATATATATATATATATATATATATATATATATATATATATATACTGCTATATATATATATATATATACACATCACATGAAAAGCAATGGGAAGGCATCTCATCATCTACAGTTTTATTTTTCAATGCCGACGTTCCAGAGTCGCATTTTCAAGGCAACTACTAAAATATAATATAATTTGCGAACATCAATAACAAATTAATGCAATGGCAACAGCTCTTTATGTAGTAAAAATATTTAAAACAAAACACCTCATTTCAAAGGCAAGTCAATAATGTGAGTAAAGGAGTTCACTAAAATCTTAAAACAACCTTCTATATGAAAGAAAAGAACAAGATAACATAAGTAAGTACAAATAGAGTGAGGAAAACCAGTTGCTTGCAAACTGGGCTATAAACAATTTCACTGAGGACGATTGAGTATTTAACGACGGCACAGTCTTCCTGATAATTATGGATTCTAGGATGGTTAAGTCGTTGTTCCCATTCTGCACTCGGCCTGGGATGGAAAAATCCTTGCTGTCAATATAAGTTTTGTAATTTTTAATGATTTCAGTATGTTTGATTGCTCAGGATTAGATATTGCTGCCTGTTCTGCCGACATGCCCCTGTTAAGAATCTATGCGGACCTTCAACAGCCTCCTCGTGCATCACATATGCCCATATCCCGTAGTCATCCCGAGACAAAGTGTATATAAACAACGCTGGACAACAGAGGACCCAGAGCCGGTGCTGACTCTGAACAGAACCCTATTGTAAAGGGATTTTTCAGGATGATTTCGTTTCAAGCTGGAAAACTCTTTTGAATAATGGCTGTGCATTTTCTCCTAAAAGTATCATCATGCTGAAGAGACTTTGCATACATCTTTGAGTTTCAGCACCAGTCGATTCAGGTATTGCGGAGTCATTTTCTGTAGTAGCAGTTTATTTAGGGATCTGAAAAAGAGTCGTGATGGAAAACAATTATTATTGAAATATTTCACTAAAAAGGATATCTCATCATTGGAAACTCTTCCAGTTTGACAGTGGAGTGTAAAGCCCTATGGGAGGTTAAAATGAGTTCAGTTTCAAATGAAAGAAACACGAACTATAAAATTCATTCCCAAACCAGTAAATGTATTTTTCTATACACACCTGTGTAAAACCAGATCACCTCTGAAATAATAAGATCAAGGAGGGGTTGTTATTTACCTCCTTCTCCATAGCAGACACTTATGTTTGAATGTTGTCGGATGACGAACTCAGAAAGGACTCTACATGACATTCATGACGAAATAGGGCGAACGTGTGTGTCGTCAACATATCTTCGATGAAATGGGAGCGGAACCTAATGGGACATTCTTCTATTATGCGCTCCTCCAGGAACACATGAAAGATGTTAGCAAGAGTGGACCAAGTGGTGATCCATAATGTCCCTTCAGTTTGTTCATACAGAGCTGAAGACGGAATAAATGTCAGCACAATCAACTCTAAAGTTGTTTAAAATGTCCTACCTAAATTGTTAAAGAATTGCATCTTCATCCAGTAAAAAGTTTGCTTAATATTATCTCAGTATTATTATTATTATTATTATTATTATTATTATTATTATTATTATTATTATTATTATTATTATTATTATTATTATTATTGAAGCAATTCCACAGTTATGTATATGTACATATATTTAAAGATAAATATACAACTTCATGGATTTGCTACTTCATTTTAAGACTCATGCTACTATGAGTATTTTTTTATTACTATTATTTTTTTTTTTAGAATATGAATCCAATTCATACAGGACAAACATACGGGACCATTGACTTGAAATACAAGCCTCAAAGTATATGGTAGACAGGTTTTCAGGAATGTGGAAGAGGATTTTCCGTGTGTCTTTAATAGTGTTCTTGAAGACTCGTATTTCTTTTCCAAGAAAATTTTTATTTAAATAAGACAAGCGATTTAAGCTACTCTGTATCCCTTCAAAAAATCTACTATTATAAATCAATCAATGATTGCTCTGGTCAGTACTTGGATAGGTGACCTCTGGATCACTGGATTCTGCTGACATCAGGGAGATGTTTTTGCATATACCGTTAGAAACGTTGAGGCTAGTCAATACTTGGTTAGGTGACCTCCTAGAAATTTCAGATGCTGTTGGCACCTGGGAGACATCTCTCGCATCCATTTATTCAAATCTTGGGCTTACAACTTCCCGTCATTCTGCCTGATTTGTCAGAGATCAACAGCACCTCAAACTAAGCCCTGACAACTTGTTTTTGGTTCTTCTCAGTCAAGAAGTGTGTCTAAAAGCTCCATTTCTTTGACTTGATGTAATTACAATACCCTCTGAGGAGTGGGAGATGTAAGTAGTAGGTGCTGCTGCTGAATTACCAGTTGATCCACAACCTGAGAGGAGAGAGAATGTTATGTGGATCTGAAAACAGTTTCAGGAGTCTTAGGATCTGAATAAGCACTCCTTTGATAGCAATGACACCAAAGTAGTGCCATGGTTACACTATCCTCCTCCTGGAGATTTTTCGCTCTTGAAACATTGACTAGGACATCCGGTTCTAGCTTCCCCTTTCTTGGAACTTAAGCACTGGTCTTTCTTTTAGACTTTCAAAGTCTGAAGATCCAAAGATATACACTCCTAGGTGTGATAGCAACGACTCACAGTAGTGTACGGTCAACAAAAGGTCCTAGTGTCCTTTCATCTACTCTATTGCAGTACAGGTACACGAGTAGACAGTAGTACATTCAGTACAGTGGCCAACCAGACACATCCCAAGCAAGATGGATGTAATTACAACAATTCATTTGCTGAAGTCAGGAGATAAGGACAGTTGATCTTGCACCTTGTCTTCTGAAATTCATTCAACCTCTGAAGAAGCTTGATCTTAGTCCTTTCTCGACTTTACTGAAGTTGCTTGTTTTGTTCTGTCTGCTTGCACCCTTGAACAAAGCAAGACATCACTGGTATCCATTTACATCTGAAAGCTTACGATTTCTCCGTTCTACATGTTTCAAGGTGATCAGTGAGGTTGATCATTCCACTAACATGGTCTTGTGGTTCCAATGACAGTATGGCATCTTTGTTGCCTCCATGAAGACTAGACTTTCAGCCCACTGCCAACGACTTGTCGTTAACCGAGTTGGCCGAAAACAGTGTCCGAATTGTCATTTCTCTGACTAGTGAGATGATCAAACGATAATACCCCTCGCAACTTCCTGGTGGACATCAGCACGCTTCGGCCAGATCTTTCGAGGCCAGGGGCACCGGTCTGTCCATCGCATTCAGGTTGGTCAGTCGAAGACTAGGATGGAAATGTAATCAAGAAGCTCACATTCATCTCCTTACCTTGGGCGTTTCCTATAGATCCTGGGCTCCTTTTTCCTTGATCCTATGGTGGATGCTTAACAAGTCATGTAGTTCATCCAGCTCTTGAGGGACAGGTTGCATCTCACTTTCGTGTGCAGCTGCAAGGAGGTGTGTGTTGGGACTTTTCGGGACTGACTATGAGAAAACCAGTTGCTTATTCTTAGCTTTATAGTCTCCGACACTGTGAGTTCATCCAGACCTTTTCAGATCAAGGATATTACATTCTTTAATTCAAAATGCTATAAGAATTCTGACAGATCAACATCTGTCTTGTTCAATACGCCAGGAGGTATGGTTTCCCTTCCTTGCTCTTTCATGACCAGGAAGGTAGTACCCAGGTGAGCCGAACTACCAGTCATTTCAGATATTTACTCAGAATCCTCCCTCCAAAAGTAAGTTTCCCATATGTAAAGACCGAGGTTTGTATTTGTATCAGGAACAAATGACAGATTTTAGTAATTTGTATTTTTCCTAACATACAAACCTGGGGTGAAAGAACATTTCCCCACCTCTTACCTGGGCCAAGGTAAACCGGAGAATTGAATGCACAAAGACTTGCACAGTGCTTGCCCTTAAGTTTAATGGCCGGATTTCCAGCTTGCTGAAAGTTAATCCCATATGTAAAGGCCTCAGGTTTGTATGTTAGGGAAAATACAAATTACTTAAAAATTTGTCACTTTTGTATTTTCTAATAAAGATGTTCTGTTATTGTAGTTTTAGTTCCTCTGACTATATATATATACAGGCAGTCCCCGGTTTAACGGTTCCAAAAGACGGTTCATAGGTTACGACGCTTTTCAAATATATTCATCAGAAATTATTTCCCGGCTTACGGTGCATGTTCGAAAAAACGACGCTCTGCATTTCGATCCGAACGGAAGAAATATGGCCCCAAAATGGCAGAATAATCATAATTTGAAGGTTCTTTTGATGGAAAACTCAATAATAATGCAGTTTACTTGCGTTTTGTAATGCACCCAGAGCATTAAAAGTAAGGTTTTCTATGATTTTTGACGATTTTCACGATGTTCCGGTTTACGACGATTTTTCGGTTACGACATATATAAAGAACGGAACCCCTAAGTCAAACCGGGGACCGCCTGTACTGTATATATATAATTATATATATGTATATAAAGCGGTACATATATATACAGGCAGTCCCGGATAATGGCGGGCTCGGACCTGTAATGGCGATCCGTTTCCCCATTCAAGATTTGCCCAAAAATCGCAGATTTCCGCTATTGGCACCGAGCACTGGGTATTGGCGCTGATACATACCTAACAGAGGCGCCCGGACCTTTATGTTAACTACTTGTTTAGTTGTTTGTGTACATACTGTTATCTGAAAACAACTTAACTGCTCTACTGTAAATATCCAATCTATTGTAACATTACTCATATGGTATTTATCTTTGTTTACTATAACTCTAAAACTGTAAATAAGTTAGTCAGTGTGTATAGAAATTCTAAAGGAATAGGAATAAAGCACAGCACGCCAGTTTCTGGAGTTTCATATTTCTACCAAAGGAAATCAACATGGTGGCAGCTTATTTAAAGAATCCAAAACGTATTTTCCTGAAGAAATGGCTGAATCTGTGTTTCGCTTGTTCCACCACTAGACCCCTTGGATGATAATCTTGCTGATACTTTCAAAAATGGAGGAGACAAGTGGACATCTACATGACAACAAGCGGAGCTAGTTCTAAAAAAACCCAAGAAAACAAGGTTGCAATTATACTCCATTGAGCAGGACCACAAATGGTAGAAATATTTGACCAGTTTAATTTTGAAACAGAGGAGCAGAAAGATAATCCTGATGATGTAATTAGGAGATTAGAAGAGTATTGTTGTCCTTGTACCAGTGAAGTGTCACAGTCCTTCAGGTTTTGGAAAATTACATACAAACAGCCATTTAATTCATTTTTGATAGAACTCAAGGTTCAGGCCGATAAATGTAATTTTCAAGAAAAAAGAGCGAATGATGAGGGATAAAATTGTGTTTTCAGTGACAGGAAACTACAGGAGCTGCTACTGAGAAAGAAACTTAAATTTAGAAAAAGCTGTCGAGATATGCTTCCCTATGAAGCAACTGTTAATTGTGCTAAAGAGATGTCAGGTAAGTTGGTTCTGAGAATGTTAATAAGGTGAACAATTGGAGAACCAAAACTACAGATGGTTTCCTTTAACAAGGATTTAATGGACTCAAAAATATGGACAGGTATGCTGAAGTGTCGATTTTGTGGGTATAAGCATGAATTTCCTGAAAATCAAAATGCCCAGCATGGGGAAAAGTTTTTGAAGTTGTAAAGGAAGAAACCATTTCAAGGCTGTGTAAGAAAACAGTTAAAATTGTTAAAGAGAAGAACGAAGAGGCAGATGAAGGCTACGCATCATTACATGTGGATGGCACCGGTTGCAATGAGAAATTCAAATAGATTAACTGCATTACCAATTGTAAACGATACCGAGGTTCGATTTCATTTGGATACCGGTGCTGACGTGAATGCAATATGTCAAAGTTGTCAAAGGGGATCAAGGATCGCACCAACGCCTGTGAAACCGCCATGTGGAATAAATCCAAGCATTCGCCCATTGGCTAGACGACATTGAATGTGAAGAACCCCAAAATGATGAAATTAGAAGTGTAACAACCTTCATTGTGGTTTCAAATGACCTAATATGTTTACTTGGGTCAAAGACATGTCAAGAGATGGGATTCGTGTTTGTCAATGGTAAAGCATTTGTATCAAAAATTGACATAGATCATGAGATGAGCGACCTTGGTGACCTTGGAGAGTTAAAATTAATGTAGATTCTACATTACCAGCAAGAATATTACCGCGTCGACGTTTACCCATTGCATTAAAATCAAAGGTTCAAAAGAGTTACACTTTCTTGTGAAAAGAGGAGTTTTGATTTCTACGGAGACTGAACCAACTGAATGGGTTAGTCAAATGGCAGTCGCTCAAAAACAAATGGAAAGTTAAGAATATGTATCGATCCTCAGCCACTCAACAAAGCTCTTAAAAGGGAATATTACAATTTACCAATTTTGAGGATATACTGCCAAGTCTAAAACATGCCAAGATATTTAGCAAACTGATGTTCAAGAGGCTTTTTGGCATATACGACTGGATGAAGAATCCAGCAAGTTAACAACAATGATTACCCCTTTTGGTTATATCGATGGCCTCGCCTCTACCTTTCGGCTGAAGGTGAGCAGTGAAATATTTCAGCGAAAAATTAAATGAGGCATTGAGGGGCTTCGGTATACTGTGTAGCTGATGATATTGTGGTCGTTGGTTTTGGAAATGAAGAACACGACGCAATGCGTGATCACGGAACAAAATCTTCAGTCACTACAGAAGCGTTGTCAAGAAAAAAGATCAAACTAAATGAAGAAAATCTGTTTATAGAAAAAGGAAATCGTCTCCTCATGGGACATCGCTTAACATCATCTGGTGTGATGGTTGATGAAAATAAAGGTAAAGGCCATTAAAGAAATGCCTGCCCCACCGATATTTCAGGGAATTGGAGGTTTTGTGGAATGGTGCAATATCTATCAAGGTTTTTAATCTGGCTGATGATTTAGAACCTATCCGAGAGCTGACAAGAAAGAACTCAAAGTTTGAATGGAATGATGAGTGCACTAAAGCTTTCTCAGTGATCAAAGAAAAGGTCACCTGTACACCAGTTCTAGCTTATTCTGATCAAAGTAAGGAGCTTGTATTACAGGTTGACAGCAGCAATGGATGGTATTGGTGCAGTCATTATGCAGGAAGGACGCCCAATAGAATACGCATCAGCACCTTAGCAAGAAACGAACGCAGTCCTTAGCTCAGATTGAAAAGGAAGTTCTTGCTGTGGTTTTTGGTTTAGAGCGATTTGACCAGTATACTTTGGGCTTAATTTAATTGTTCATAATGACCATAAGCCTCTTTCTTCAATCCTCTAAAAGCCATTAAGTCAAGCTCCAATGCGCAACTTACAAGTTTTAATGATGAGGTTGAACCGCACTGACGTCGAATATCAGTACAAAAGCGAAAAAGCCTATTGTTAGCCGATAACCTTAGCAGGGCCTGCCCCAAAGAGGAAAATAGAGACACATTGGTAAGGATGATAGATTCACTGAAAAATTACCCGATTCAATTTTAATGGAAGTAAGAGACGCCACCACAATTTGACGAAGAGCTGCAAGAATTATTGTCTGTAATCAAGGAAGGATGGCCTGATCGCAAAGACAAAATTCGAAGTATTAAAACCTTACTTCGATTTTAGAGATTCCATGAGTTACCAAGACGGCATCATTCTAAAGGGAACTCAAGATACTGATTCCTATAAACTACGAAATTCCATCAAAACGAAACTTCATGTAGCTCATCTTGGTTCACGATATAGCATGATGCTGTTTTAGCAAGAGATGCAATATTCTGGCCAGGGATGTCTTTAGAAATAAAGTAAATGGTCAATTCTTTTACCTGACATTTGCCAGCAGTATAAACCCCAAAACCAGAAGGAATCGCGTTGATGGATGTTGATGACGGAGGCAGACCCTGGAATAAAAATTGATTAGATTTGTTTGAAGATTGTTGGAAGAAATTATCTTGTCATTGTTGATTATTATTCCTCATTCACTGAAGTAAAGTTTCTAACGCCAACAACTTCAAATCATGTGATAGCGATAATCAAGAAGATGTTTGCTAGATACGGGCATTCCTACCCAATTAGTGTCCGATGGAGGACCACAATCCAGCTTGCTTTCAGTTTAAAGTTTTTGTTAAAGAGTGGGGTATAGAGCACAGGATGTCATCTCCGGGACATCCTCAAGGAAATGGGAAGTTGAAGCTTAGCAGTTAAAATAGTAAAAATATGATGAAGAAGACGCATGCAGATGGAAAAGATCAAATTTAAATAAATAGAGCTGAGAAAAATACACCATCAAGACTAAACTAAAGTCCAGCTCAGATGATGTTTGGATAAATAAAAATAAATCGATAATTCCTGAAATTATGAACAATGACAATCCAGTTTTAAAAAAAAGGAAACCCGGAGAGAATCCATAAAGAAATATTAATAGTGATAAAACTGCAAGAGATATGACACCATTAAACGAGGGGCAACCTGTATATTATCAAAATCCAGACAAGAAGGGTTGGGAAAAATAAATCATTAGCCATGCACAAGGAAACCGATCCTATAATTGAAGGAAAGGAAGGAGGAATTTATAGAAGAAATAGAATTCATATCCGTCCAACTACACAGGATTCGATACGGCAATAAATAACAAATGGAAGAAACTAGTAAATTGAGGGAAACCAACGCATATGAACAAACAAGCTATCATCCTATTTATATATATAAATTGCCAAGAAGATCAGCTCGTATAAGAAAAATATATTTAGGCTTAATAATTTATTGTTTTTATATTTTAATGTTTACAATGTATCCTACTTTTTCCTTATTTTATAAATATCAATGTTAAATATTCTATTTTTATTTTGTTAAAGAAAGGGGGATGTTTATGTTAACTACTTGTTTAGTTGTTTCATATAAACTGTTATCTGAAAACAACTTAACAAAATAAATACTGTAAATATCAATCTATTGTAAAATTACTCATATCCAATTTATTTTTTTACTATAATCTAAAACTGTAAATAAGTTAGTCAGTGTGTATAGAAATTCTAAAATAATATAATAAAGCACAGCACGCATTTCTGGAGTTTCAATTTCTACCAAAGGAAATCAACACCGATAACCGAAAAAAATAAATATAAAAATAAGGATAATAAAAATAAATAAATCCCAATCGCTGATTTTTCGGTTAATGGCGAAATAAATTATCATCATTTATTCCTGAACGGAACCCCACCGATATATATCAGAGCAGTCCCCTTATTCATTTAAAAATAAATTCGTCTGGCCTAGGCCACCTGTTGATGAACCGAAATCTGTTTAATAACACTTGATTGCTTGCTTATATTTTCTAATGTCCTGTGACCGGGTATAACGGATACTGGGCCTGATATAAATATCAGTTGCTGTAATAAGACCGATGGCAATTTAACTAGTTATCTATGTCTAAAATCTTGTCATAAATAAAGATAAAACCATTTTGCCCTAAAACACAGGCTATATAATAATAAATACTAAAAATAATATATATATATATAATATATATATATATATATATATATATATATATATATATATATATATATATATATATATATATATTGTTACGTGTGAAAGTCTTGTTTGATCATGTATTATTCAATTTACGTAATTTTTACGGCCCTGCAAAACCAAGATTACACGTAACCTGCCACTTGAAGCCAAAGTTAACCTCAAATGACGCGTTAATTGTTTAAAAAATCGCCAGTTAAACATTATTAACTTAACAAAAAATATTTGAGATGAATTTGATTTTCTTTCATATTCATTAAATCTCCCAAACATTGGACCTTCGAGGCAACAAAAGCATCGAGATTTAACCTGATTTTGCTTACCCTAAATCCCTCCACTGGAATAATTTTTACCCTAACAATAAAATAATTAGGCTTAATCTAGACTTTTTTACACATATACCTAAGTGGTGGCTGAAGGAAGAAAACAAAGAAAAAAATGTGAAATACAGAAAAAGAATAAAAAAATCGATGAAGTTTCAACAAGAATCGACTTTCTTGGGCGCCGTTGTCGCTGCGCAAATTTTTGAGTCGTATTTTTTTCTTCCCAATTCACTAATTAAGATAGACAAAGAAGGAATAATGAGAATATCGTTTCATTGGTTCCGTGACCCCTGTCTATCTCACTGATCCCGACCATTTTCCAGAGGGCTGATTCACTCTGCAATCCGACCTTCTTCTTTTCAAAAATGGTGGGGGAATAAAGGTAGGGCCACCATAACTAAAGGTCATTGAGAAACCCTCTCTGAGGCTTAATCCCTAAATAACCTATTTTGTTTAAATGCAAACTTTCCAGCCTAAAATCACGCCTTTTCTCCACGGATGTTAAAAATGTTTAACAATTTTTTTGGACAAGATGTTCTCTTACTCAATAACTGATTTCCCAAAAAATACATAATATTTACTTTGAGAATCACTACTTAAATATTTATAAAAGCTCCCCCTTTAAGGGGCCTTCACTCCACTTTTGGGCGTGAAGGTCTGGCTAATTTTAGCTGTTAATTTTTGCTTAGGTTACTCTCCTTCCCCTGAGCAGATTAATCTGGTTAGCCTACCTAGCTAAAGAACTACCTAACCTAGATAGGATATGAGCTATAATCACTACTTTACCTAATTCTAATAGTACTGAAGGTGCTATTACAGTTATTATAGGCTACCTCCTACAATCATGATGTGTTTTAGACCTAGCCTAGTGGTACATTCTATGATATTCCCTAGCCTAACCTAACCTAACCCGACCGTAGCACCAACATAAGAGTTAATATTCTAACTAAATTACAACATGGTTTATGTTTAATACAATTAAAATTTACTAGTTAATTCATGAGGTTGCCTCATATGATAAATGGGTGCCTCACTGAGGTCTTAGGCCATGCGTGTCATGAGCATCGTGGCTCGTTTCACAATAGTTAAGATTACTGAAAATTAGTTATGCTACTTACATGATTACTGCGGCTCGGTGGTAAGTGGAAGGAACAAGGCTACTAAATTGATGTACTGTACTTTAAGGTGGCCTAGGCTAGGTGTACAATGAAAGGAAAGAGATCACACTGGCTACCTTCCTCTGGGCAAGGGGCCAGGATCACTCTAAGATGTTAGGGCACTGTGCCAGAGGGCACTAGTGCCTGGATGAGCGTAAATGGCTCGGCAACTACTGGCTCTCTTCCCGCCCCTTCTTCTTCTTCTTCGGTTTCCTCCAAGGCCTATCAGTAGCTGGCCTAGCAGGTGATGAGGGCACCGACTCGGGGACAGGCCAGAAGGGCTAGTGGGCGCGAAGTCAGGGGCAACTGCAAAAAAATTTCTGGAGGGCTCCCTTACTCCGGCTGCTGCGACAACCGGAGCGAGAGCGATCTCGACTTCTGCGTCCAAGGATGCCAGTTCCTGGTCTTCCAGAGAGGGGCCATTTCGATCCTCCAGGGTTCATCCCCTGAGTCAAAATTGCAAAGAAGAAGGTTTAATTGCTGGAGGCTCTCCAGTCGCGATGATCAACTGCATGGGGAATCCTAAATCTCCCGGAGGAGGATTCGCCTCATGATTTAGACCCGCATAGGGCCTTTTCCATTGGTAGCTCAACGTCCGTGGCGGATGGAGTCTGGCACTGCTCAGTGCTCGCAAGTGGCACTGGCAGCAGTTGAGGGTCAGGCATGCCTGACAAGGGGTCCGGAGGTGCAATACCTCTCGGACGACTTGGGTTTGGCTGCGGCAGAGATTCCTGCCCCAGCAGGAGATCGTAACCTCTCCTGAGAGTTTTGTTCGAGGCGTCCGCTGGGCGTTGCTTGCTTGGGCAGCCCTCCCAATTTGTGGAGTGGTCTGTCCGCTTGCACGTCCTGCAGCGGTACTGCTCCTCCTGAATATCTCTCTTCGGGGAGAGGGAGGACCTCTTGGTGGGCCAGCCCTTCGCGATTGGAGAGGGCTAGGCCTGAAATTGTTTGGTTTGTGCCCCTTCCGCGGACCACTTTGGTGGGCGGAAGGTGGAGGTTTGTCATTTATTGAGAGTTTTAGATGGGGCCTCCGTGGAGGAGGTAACGTGGCTGCGGAGTGGCGTTGGTAACGGGCTTCCGCAGAGAAGATCCCGACCCAACAAGAAGGCCACTCCGGGCCGAATTCCACCCACCACGCCAAGGCGGTGGGGTATCGTGCCCCAAGGTGTCATAACCTGGAGTTGGACCGTAGGAACGGTGATGGTGTGGCCCTCTGTCCACTTCATTTCCCACCGGGTTTTTCACAACCATGGCACCGGCTGGCACTTGGGCCCTGGTGATCAGGCTAATGTCTGCCGCAGTGTCTACTGTGACCGGAAGGGTCACGGGCAGGCTAGTGCTCTGAAGAGGGGCCACCGAGATGAACTGGGTTTCCAGTCTCTCGGGGTAAGGATCCGGTGCGGACCAGCAGCAGAGAATGAAGTGCTGATTAGGTTGACAAATTTGGTGGTGGGGACATGATGTGGACAGGCCGGAGATCCAGCATTGTAGTGGCTGGCAGCCCCACAGGATTTGCACGGGCCTTTTGGATGGGCTCGGTGGCCTGCAGTAACTGTTGGAGGAGAGGGCTGAGCAGGATGAATCGGGAGAGGAGTTCTGGCTGGTAGGGTTAGGCTGCTTATTAGTGCCGAGTTTGTATCGGCACTCAGCTTCAGCGTGGCCCCCTTCTTGCAATAGTTGCATGGTGGTCTTGCTAGGCAGTCCATTCTTTAAAATGATTGGAGTTCGAGAGGTAGGCTGGAGGATGATTCGCTTCTGAGAGGTGCTATGCGACTGATTGAAAGTTTCCCACGAATCAGCCATGCGACAAGCTTCCATAAGTGTGGAGGGCTGTTTATCGTTAAGATATACAGCAATAGCCCTGGCACACATTGGAAAAGGTCTTCTAGCATGGTCCGATTGAAGAGATCCTCAAACGCCGTGCAGGCCAAGGAGTCGAACCAGCGCGTCACCGGACTGGGTTTTGTGACATGCCCATTCCGTCCAAGACCAGCCGACTTCCCTTGGCAAGACCTCGGAACCGTTGTCTCCATTTTTCTGGGGTTATCTCGTAGGCCTTTGTAATGACTCTACGAACTTCCGCCATGTTGCCTCTCTGGCTCTTCTCCAGTGAGCGAAGCGCTGCCTTGGCTTTTCCCCTCCATATGCTTGGCTAGCTTAAGGCTCTCTCCGTCTCCGTGGTGCTGTAGTTATCGAAAAGAGCCTCGATCTCCTCCAGCCATGCTTGGCTCGTCCTCAGTCCACTTGGGGACTAGGGAATTGATGCTCGAAATTGGAGCGTTTGATGCAGCAGGTGTAGGACTGGAGGCTTGATGGCTAGCCATAGCTTCGGCATCCTCCATTTTCGCTCTTTTCAGCTCTCCTTCTCTTTTCAGTTTTGGGCTAACTCATGCTGTCTTCTTCTTTCTTCTCTTTCCTCTTCCAGTTCTTTCTCGGCTCAATATAAATTCTGTTCTTCTTCATACCTCCTTTGCTCGGCTTCATACCTCCTCTGCTCTTCTTCATACTTCCTCTGCTCGAGTCTTTCTTCCTTCTCCCCGCTTGGCCAAGTCGTCCACTTGCTCCTTAACCCAGGTGGTAAGTTCCGAGCCGGTGAGACCTGCCGCCGTCCCCAGCCCCAGGAAGGTTTTATAATGCTCTGCTGCCATGGTTCTGGTGGGGAAGGGCGTCTAACCAGGTCGACTGGGCGTACTTGGGCAGCGAGGATGTGTCTCTTCAATGACGTGGCACCCTTTCAAAAGGTGGCACTGTAGTTTGGGTGTGCCGTGTACAGGTCACACTGGTGGCACTCAGTATCCCTAGGCACTGGTGCAGGTTAGCTTCCAGAAGAACTTTCTCTTCTGTGTTCCCTTTGTTTTTGTTTTATTTATTTTCTCTATATGCTTGCTTGGTGGCACTTATGGTGCCAATGTGTTCCTAGGGACCCTCTACTGGAGTCCAACTAGGCTATATAGGAGGAAAGGCACTCTACACCCCTGCAGAGTGCAACAATCGAATGAGAGAGAAAGGGAAGGTAAAAGAGAGAGAGAGAGAGAGAGAGAGAAGTAAGCTATTCAAGTGATGACAGTGCAGCAAATTATTGGCACTGTGGTATAAAGTGAATTTTTTTTTTTTTTTTTTTTTTTTTTTTTTTTTGATCCTCGTGAGTGGCTGGTCCCAGCTAACCAACGATGGCCCCTTCTTTTTCAGAGGGTGAAAACTACTGTTTCGCTTGGGTCTGGATACCAGGCCTCACTCGACCGACAACTTATCACTGTAAAACTCTTAACTTGTCCTCATCTACTTGTGGGACAGAGGTGTTTCTTTTGTTTGGTTTATTGTATTCGAATTAATTAGCCTAGTGTCGGCCCGTTCTTTCTTTGAAGAGGGTCACGTACACTTAAGGTTACCTATCTCTTACTTGAAATGGGTTTGAATGAAGAGAGAGAGAGAGAGAGAGAGAGAGAGAGATTTTCAATCAGCTAATTTCTTGCTGCTTGAGAACATGTAAAGCAAAGATTTTATACATGCACAATGGCATTGATCTAAATAAAATGCATATAGATCGTCTTGGCTTCCTGAGGGATTACTTTATTATCTTAATTTTCAAAGGAGCCGACGTCACGTCAAAGATTTTATCGTAAAAATTTTAAATTTTCTTTATATGATTTTTATAGCAGGTATTTGTAAAGGAACTTGTTATTGTATTAATCCTAACTAAGGCCTATCTTTCCCTGCCTAAATTATCTCTTGGTTTTTTTCTACCTGTCTAGCTAAGATATTAGGGAGGTGGGTTTAATACAGCAAAAAAGTAGTTCCAAAGTGGCTGAAAACAGAGCTTGTTCAACACAAAGAATAACAAGGTCTTGAACAGGGTCCCGTTAAGATTTCAAAACAGCCTCGGCTATGGCCAAAAATCCCTCAGGCCTAAATTCAAAACAACCGCCCACATATTAAAATGGCGGGTATTTTCTTTTTAGCACAAAATTCAAAACAACGAATGAAACAAATGCAGGTATCCAGATTTTACTTTAAATATACCAATCATGCATAGTGTTTTACGTTATGGATGGAAAACTAAATTACCAAACAACGTTGTGTCTTTTGTTATGTATTTTCACCGGACATTAAACAAAGAATGAAAAGAGAAATGCTAGATTGCCAAATTTACGTTACTTGAAAAAATGTATTTTATTGTAAAATTACTATTTCAGTTCGTTCGCTATTTCACTGACACGGTTTTTGAATGATTCCCGCTATATGAAAACAATAACGATTGGATATTGCCGACGCGATTAGTAAATTACTTTGTGTACATGAAATGGGCTCCGCGATTCGGCCTTAGGATTCGTTACTGACACGACTTAACTCAACTCATCGAACACGGTAAAAATGTCCTTGTCTTTGCAACGTTATAAATTATGACTTGCTCTGCTTTCGATGCACCCTTTGCTACCTAATTCTCGCTAACTTGTTATATTCTTTTATTGCTTATTATTATGCCTGGTTCCTTGTTTGGAAGAATGAAATGGAATTCAATATCTGACTTTTATTTTTGGATTAATGTAATTTTAATTTCCTTTTCTCCAGATTCTTTCTCTAAAATGTACTTTAGATCCTATATATATAAGGTCGCCAATGTTACGTGTGGGGAGTCTTGGTTGATCATGCTATTATTCAATTTACGTAATTTCCACGGCCCTGCATGCCAAGAATACACGTAACCTGCCACTTGAAGCCAAAAGTTAACCTCAAAGACAGATGTTAATTAATCAAAGGTCGCCAGTTAAGGGTAATTAACCTTAACAAAGAATATTCATAAAGACTTTGATAAACGTTCTCACCAACTGAATCTTACTTGTTAAGATGGTTTAAATAAAAAACACAACAGTTCTTCCCAAACAATGAGCGCCAGGCATAATAAATACCAGAGTATTAAAACTGACTTTGCTTGCCTAAATCCCTGAGACTTACTGGGATAATTTGGCAAAAACGCTAACAATATAATAATTTGACTTAATCTAGACTTCATAAACAGCATTACCTAAAATGGTGGCTGGAGAATGAAACAAAGAAAGATTGGGAAATACAGAAAGAGGATAAAAGAATGGACGAAGTTTCAAACAACACACAGACTTTACCTTAAGGATGAAGCGTCGTCGCTCACTACAACGGACGTGCTGAAGTTCATGTAGTGTTTCTTGCTCCACCATTCACTAATAAAATAATAGACAAAGGCGGTAACAGAGCCACCTTCCAGACGTCTGCTGCTTAGATTCCTAATGCGGCTAATTTCTCTCTGCTGTTCCTGACCGCCTAGGTCAAAAACAGGCCTATAGTCATGCCCTAGGCAGAGATGCTCTGTTAAAAACATTCGCCAAGAGAGACAGGTAGAAAGGAAAAAAGGACTTTAGGACCACCTATTTTTAAGGCTGATATGGAAATTTTCCTATAGGGGAAATGCCTAAATGCTACCTGTTCCTTTCTCCACACGGATGTTAAATTTAAATTTGCCTATATATATGATTTGGCTGCTACAATGGACGTTGGTTGCTCTGATATATAACTACAAAAAAATAATAATTATAGCATATATTAATATAAATATATATATATATATATATATATATATAATATATATATATATATATATATATATATATATATATATATATATATATATATATATATATATATATATATATATATATATATATATATATATATATATATATATATATATATATATAATATATATATATATATAATATATATATATATATATATATATATATATATATATATATATATATATATATATATATATATATATATATATATATATATATATATATATATATATATATATATATATATATATATATATATATATTTATATATATATATATATATATATATATAATATATATATATATATAATATATATATATATATATATATATATATATATATATATATATATATATATATATATATATATATATATATATATATAAATATATATATATATATATATATATATATATAATATATATATATATATATATATTGCACTTTATATATTGTGGTATAATATATATATATACATATGAATGACTCGCTTCTTTTTATTGTTTTGATGTTCTGTTAAAGTTGAGAACTCCATTACTTATAGGACTTTCTTGGTAAATAATTCTTCTCACACTTGGTAAATCTGTTTACACTATTATCTTTTTTTCCAGGGGTTAAAGGGATTCACCGGGCACTTTTTATATTATTTTATTCTTTAACACTAATCGTCACACGGCCAGCCACACTGGACTTAGAAATTTTTCTTGATGTCAGAGAGGAGAGTGACACAGATCTTACTTAAAAAGGGTTTCAAGTTAACTCTAACTAAAAATTGATCAGAATGAACTCTGGACCTATGTTGAATAAAACTCCGCCTCTTTGAGGACGTCTACTTTAATCTTAATGGTTCAATTTCAACTCCCACTTTTGGCAAGGACAAATCAGGTCAATTTTGCTGACCTTTTCATTCTTAATCATTCTTCTAACTCCTCCTTCCTTTCCCATATCTTGGTTTGTTTTGGCAAACTTCAATTTACTTGGTCTCATGGCTCATCATTTTAAATTATCAACATCTCTCTCTCTCTCTCTCTCTCTTCTCTCTCTTTCTCTCTCATAATCCCGATCAGTGAATTTCATACTTATTCACTGTAGAAATACACTTTAAATTCACTGCATAACATCACTGATTGAATACCTGAATTGACTACAATGTACAAAATTATAAATTGAATCAATTAATGTAAGAGGATTAACCATCTCAACACTGACATAAACCATCAAAAATTAACTCTTAAACCCAGCAAAATAATGTTGCGAAAAAATGAATAAAAAGTTCATGTAAGCAGGTGCATGGAAATAAAATTATATGAATGCCTATAATATACATTCAAAGAAAAACTTGACTATAGTCAATTACTTCAATGTCAATAATTTCCATTAATAAGCAATAAATGCAAGAAATATTATAATGCATCATAGTGCTAAACACAAACAAGACAAGTATGAATTTATATATCAAATACTCAAACTAAATGCAGAAAATTATGGCAAAAGTAAATATATCAAATGCCTATTACTCTCTGGTTATCAATCATAAACTTGGTAAAAATTCACACATCAAAAACATCTGAAAAAAGAAATCAAAATTGTAAAATAAAAAAATCAAACATCAAATGTTCAAGTGGCAAGTCAATGGTAAACGCTATCACTCTCTAGGAAGGATTCTGTCCATCATGTCCTTGATTATGGTAAGCTTATTCAATATCAATTTCCTGACAATTATAAAGGAAATAAAAGCAAACAGTACCAAAAGAATGACATTTATGAATGACATGATAGGAGAAATCTCGGTCTTATATGTATGAAAGAAAGTATGAATCTCTTCTAGCTTTGTGAATGTCTCCAATTCCAGTTCTGAAAGTTGAAATTCGTTAATAACTGCAAACTGATGTACACTTTTACTGAAATTCAAACTGTATGTCGTGAAGACTGTAGGTTTGTAATACAAATTATGTAAAATGACCAATTCACAAGCAGATGAAAATGAGTGTACGTTAATGAAAACTACTTCTGTTTTGTTTGACTTACAGTCAATCTTAGCATTCAATCTGTTTGCTGAGAACACAAAAATTTCATCATCAATGATTTGAGCCTTGAAAGTTTCTGTAAACGGTATATATTTACAATGGTTCTTACCATTCTTGCTGTTTACAAGATCATCTAGACAATGAAGAGCACTCAATGGTTCATAGAAATTCACAATGTTACAAACATATACACCATCATTAAGCATGACACATTCCCTGAACTTATGTTCGGGAATTTCAGTCACTAGGAAAGAATCATGCTGCAAGGCAAAGTGTCGAACTGTTCCTTCTAGTACAATGGACTTATTATCTACTATCATTGGGAATGGATAGACTGACATCAATGAGTTGACGTCTGGATTGTTGAAAGGGATCACTAGTATGATTTGATTGGCTACCACTTTCACTGTTATCATGCCATAATAGTCCACTATATTTTCTACTAGTGGCTTCAAGTGATTGTTCACAACACATTTCTGAATAATGGCTTCAATTTCACTAGGGGTTATCAGAAAAGGCGACAGCAGGTTTTACCTGCCATCATGATTGCATTGAGTAATTCCTTGTATTCCAGAAGGAAATTACTTGTTCTGTGAGCAGTTGCTCCATCATTTCTGTTTGATGGATTCTAGCAATTTCTGATGAAACATTATGGAGGGCACTATTCACAAATTCTTTCAGCACTGTGATCATTTTTTTATTTTGATTGACATTTCCTATTACTTTATTATAGACAGTGCCCTGCTCAGAAGCCCAATTTTCAAGTTGTGCCACTCTCTCCTTTAGCCTTTCAACATTACCATCTGTCGCCACTCCAAAGAGATTGTGTAAAGCAACGCCTATAAAGGGTATGAGTGATCGCTTTACTACTTTCCTTGGCATAACACTATCAATGTCACTCTGCAACTTGGAGAGCATGTCATACAAATTTCGATCTTGGACACTGTGTAATCCTGCCTGTATCTGATTGCTCAGCTGGACTAACTGCTCTCTCTGATCGATAATGGACTCCGTCCGGATCTTAACAATGGCTAGGTCCTGTATCATCTTAACCTTGCCATGCTCCTTGATGATGGCTCCCTTCCTTAGTTGTACGAGTGAGTTCACAATTTGACTCACTGCCAACCACCATACAATCCATTTGCTGAAATAATGTTATCAAGCAGTAAAAATCTTATCAACTACATTTGTTTACCATTGCACTTGCCATTACCTTCTTCTCAAATTATACCTTGGGGTCATTGAAGATTCTATTTTATTATCTATCTTATCTTTATTGGACAAATCTTTCAACTGGGTAGACGACCAAGGTTCTGAATGAACTACTTTAATGTGGTTCCAATGTACAATGGATTCTTTCAAGGTAATTTCATGCATTAACTTGAATTTATTCAACTTCAAAACTTCTAAAACTCTATATGGACCTCGAAATTTTGGTGATACTTTAATATTAGGTCCTTCAAGAACATGATTGAGTACATAAACTTGTTGTCCTACCTTTAACGAGGGTATGGTGGATCTGTTATTGTAATACTTACTAGATTTTTTATGTAACTCCTTTAATCTAGCCCTGGTGACTTTAACGGTCTCATACGTGACGTCTTGTCTTCCAAGCAATATAGTCCTCAGTAGTTGCACGTACGTCTGGGTGGTGCGGCATCATCCAAAAGTGAATTTGGCATTCTCTTTTGGTAGCCATACAATAGGAAATGAGGAGTTTCTCCTATTGATTCATTTACTGTGTTGTTTAGAGTAAATTGTATGTCTTCGAGAGTCAAGTCCCAGTCTTCAGTGTTTGACGTTACCAATGTTTTCAGAACATCCTTTATCTTGCGATTTGTTCTTTCTACTGCTCCATTTGAGCTTGGCTTATATGCTGTTATTTGACATTTCTGTATTTCATAAAAGTCACACAAATTCGTTAGAATGTCACTAGTAAATTCAGCAGCATTGTCTGAGAGCAAAACTTGAGGACATGAATGTCTGGTTATAATTCTAGACTTAAAGGCTTCTGCCACCGTTGATGCTTCTCTGTTTCTAGTTGGAACAATTTCTACGTATCTGGTCAAATAGTCAATGAAAACTAAAATCTGTTTATTTCCTCTGATGGTGTTCGGGAATGGACCTAAGAAATCCATTGTGACTACTTGAAAAGGATTTAATTCTGAAGGATACATTTCCAGAGGAGCCTTGACGTTGACATTCCCTTTATGTATATTACATAGGGTACAATTCTGAACAAATCGAGTAGCATCTTCACTACATCGAGGCCAAAAATAGTTTCTAGTGATTGTTCTACATGTTTTCTTAATTCCAGGATGTCCTGATAACTTGTATGAATGGGTTAGTTCTAAAACGTCTTGTATTAGTGTATTAGGAATGTACAAACGTGAACAAGCATTTGGTTCGTCTGAAGTCTTGTACAATAATCCATCTATCAATTGAAACTCTGAATTTTCCTCACCTTGCAAGAGGTTACCAATTACTTCCTTATTCTAGAATCCTTTTGTTGTTCCTGACGAACTTTGTCTAAATCTGAGTCTGTGATTTGACAACTGAAGGCGAAATTATGAGTGGTAATTTGTTTCTCGTTCTCTTCTTGTGATCTAGATAAGGCGTCAGCTAATGTGTTATATCTACCAGGTATGTATCTAAATTCTGGGGCAAATTCTAATACACTAACGAACCATCTATTGAACTTCATATTATTGGTAAAAGCCCTTTTCTTGAAAAGATCACAAATGGGTTTATGATCTGTAAGAACATTAATTTTATGTCCCAGCAAAATGTGCCTAAATTTCTGTAATCCCCAGACTAATGCCAAACATTCTCTTTCTGTTGTACTGTAATTTCTTTCAGCTGCATTCAAAACTCTACTGGCATAGTATACAGTCCTCATCCTTTTTTTATCCTTTTGCATCAAGATGGCACCTAGTCCTGTACTTGAAGCATCACAGGCTAAGTAGAATTCCTTCTCGAAGTCTGGATAAACTAGGATAGGATCTGTTATCAACATATCCTTTAGTGTTTTGAACGCTGTTTCCTGTTCATCTTTCCACTCATAGTTAGCATCTTTCCTAGTTAACTCAGTTAATGGTTTTGCTATGGTAGCAAATCCCTTTATGAAAGGTCGATAATATCCTACCATACCTAGGAATCTTCTTAGTGCCTTCAAATTTCTTGGGGCTGGATAGTCTATAATAGCCTTAATCTTTCCTTCTTGCATTTTCAAACCATGTTCACTGATAACATGTCCTAGATATTCTAGAGATTTCTTCATGAACTGACATTTCTTAATTTTTACCTTTAAACCGGCCTTTCTGAGCCTATCTAATACTAATTCTATTGTCTTGAAATGACTCTCTACATCCTTACTAGCAATTATTACATCATCAAGATAAACCGATACGTCTTCAACATCTCCCAAGATTTGCAGCATTAAACGTACAAACGTTAAAGGAGCTGAAGTAAGACCAAACGGCATTACCTCAAATTGCAAATGTTCTTTATGAGTACTGAATGCCGTGAGATGCTTGGATTCTTCATCGAGAGGAACTTGCCAATATCCACTCAGTAAATCGAGGCTAGAAAAAACCTTGGCACCTCCTAATTGAGCTAACATGTCATTAATGACTGGCATTGGCATTCGATCAGGGACGGTGTGGAATTCAATTTCTATAATCAATTACCATCCTCCATGTACCGTCTTTCTTTGGAACTAGCAGTAAAGGTGAATTATAAGGTGACTTAGAAGGTATTACAACTCCATCTTCCTTCATCTCTTCAACCATCTCGTCTACAATGGGTCTTTGACTTATTGGAAGTTTGTAGTTAGGTATATAAAAAGGTCTAGCACCATCTTCTATGACTATTTTGTGCTGCAGGACATCTGTCCTTCCTAACTTATCTCCTGTTACTGCTAAACACTCCTATATTTCTCTAATATCTGTATTAACCTGTCCCTACAATGAGGAAAATCTGTATTATTTACTTCCCCTTCTAATTTAACTCTTGTGTCAGCTACAGAAACAAATGCTTTTTCACTTAGGGTTAGTAAAGGGTTAGTAATCACAATTCCCTTACAGAATTCTATGCCAGCATGCAATTCTAGTCTCTTGTCAGAATAATTATACACATAAGTCGTAAATTTCCACCATTAAGTCTTACTAGGGAATTGTCCATTTTCACAAAGTCTGGTAAGTCTTCATTAACTAATAACACATCTGTATCACCTAGGTTTTTATCTGTTACAATTCTAAGACAAACCTTTGTCAGACCTTGTGGATGCAGTATAACACTATTGTTTAATTTGAGTTTTACAAGATTATCATCGGCAGTACTAACTAAGCAGATTTCTTCTGCATTCTGTGCATCGGCAGTGTAACAGACATCAGTATCATCTGAACTTTCATCTTGTGGTATCACAGAACTTATCTCTGTCATTTTTTTTAGGTTGCCTAACAGCAACACCTCATTGAGATACTTCTCTTCCGTATCTTCTCTTATTATTAATGACTACAATCTATTAGCGTGTCAGGATCGTCAGGTTGGGAAAAAGAACTAAGTTCTTCGGAGGTATCTACTTGTTGTGCACTTGAGTTATCAGGTTCATACCTGCTATCTGAGAATTCCTCCTGAGTGGCTTCTAGGCTTTTAAAAAGTAGTTTGTCTATCTTCTCCTATTTCTTCTATCATTGAATTTCTACTCACTGTCCTACCCGGGTTAGCATTAAATTCTATTTCTATCTGTTGGATGTCTACTTCTTCAGATGAGGCTGTCTCAGGTAAAGTGATCAAGTTTATCTGAAACTGTTCCTCTTCTTCAAGAGAGCAAACATTTCCTCTATCAATTTCCTTGATAGTTATTCTTCCATTGCTACAATCTAGTGCAATTCCACATCTTTTCATAGCCTGGAAGGAAAATAGAGCTTGAGCTGGAAAATATTTCTCTTCCAACACCACAAACTCTTCCCTGTATTTCTTATTTAGAATTTCTATCTCTAAATTGACATTGCCTATAGCCCTTATTTGCTTTCCAGCGATCCCCTTTATGGTCCTATAGGATTCTCTCATTTGGGAAAGCTCACAACCTAAATGTTTTGTTAAAGTGCCTTTATCTATGATACTTACAGTACTGCCTGTATCCAACAATATGGAACTCAGTACACCTTCTAAGTGTACTTGTATGATAGGCAACTCTTCCTGACACGTGTTAAAATTCTTTACAGAAAACACTATTTCATTACTTCGAGTAATGTCTGTTGGGGATACATCCTTATTCACTGTCACTATTTCTCTCTGTAAGGATGGACCTTTCTGCTGCACTCTCTGTGATTGTCACTGAGAATTCCCCTTGATTTGGGTTACTGGGGAGGTATTTTGATTATTAGGCTGAGTACTTTGGTTATTTTGAGACCCTGAGAATTTCCTGTTTGTTGTACCAACAGTTTTGGATCAAATGTCCTGTCTTATTGCAATTCAACACCATTTGTTTCTTCTACAATTCTGTGTTGTATGGTTGGAATAACCACAATTTCCACAACTTTGTCTCTGCCTATTGAACTGTGGCCTATTATTCCCTGAATTTTGGTCTTGACTAGCTCCCCTCTGTCCAGGAGTCCTGTTATTTCCTGTTATTTCCATTAGTTCCAGTGGTATTCCCATTGTTACCTCTATTTGGCTAAATTAATTGTTTCTGTTTGATTGATTAAATCTCCTATTGTTGTTCCCACCATTTCTATCAAACGAATTTCTATTTCCCTGATACCTAGACCTAGCTTGCCTGATTGGTTTCTATTGGACTGATTGCTATTATTTCTTGGGTTTCCACTAGCTACGGTTCCCGTAAAATCTGCACTACTACTTGATGAATTCTGTTTTACTTTCCTTTCTATGTACATCAAAGTTTGTACAATTCCATCATTTGGCTTCCTATCACAGTACTTCTTTAAGGCTACTCTTTCTTCCTTACCCAAAGCATCGTAGATTGGTCCTAATGACATATATCTAAGTACCTTGGATATACTAGCTAAATCTGTTTCATCATCATCAAATTCATCCTTCCTTCCAACAACAATTCCTACAGCTTTCATATCTGTCGTCACTCTATCTATAGCTTCTTCTACTCTAGTGGCTAAAACTAAGTGATTACCCTCATATTTCTGATGATGGAAAGTTCCTATGTTATACCATGGATCTTTCTGTGCTTCTGGTTGCCAAAATTGTAAACACTGTTTCTTGAATTCGTTAAACAGAGTAATATTCCTAAAAAGTACTGAATGCAAAACTGTATGTGCATCACCATACTAACATACAAGAGTGCTTCATCTATTTTCTTTCTCTCATCTGTGATACCAGCAGCTGAAATTCTGCTTTCTGTGTCTGCTATCCATCGATTTACACCATATTCTTCTAATCTACTTTTATCTACATTACTTGGGTCTACTGTTCCACAAAAATCTAGTGGCTTGGTTATTACGGGCGGCTTGCGCCATGTTGGGATTTCTAGGTACAATGGAAGTTATTGGGTTAGTGGTTACAACTGAAGGGTTAGGCGACTCGCATAAACTAAGTGGGGGACCTTGACTACGAGAACGTCTGGGTCTAGTATTACTAGGATCAATTGGTCTAGAAAGTCGTTCAGGTACAGGTCTTAGGTTATATGGAGTCTGGTCTTAATAAATTGTCTGTTGCAGTCGGGAGATAACTTCGTCCAAAGTGTTATTCATATTAATTCATAAAATATTCAATGATTTCAAAAATGAAAAATTGAAAAAAATTAATTTGAGAATCAGGTACTTACTTCAATTGCATGTTTGCTGAGTTGACTATATCCTCTATACAAAAAAATTCAATTTTTTCCTAACTCATTCCTTCATAGGACTCTCTCACAATCTGAAAAAGTCTGATATTAGTCTTATGTATACAATTGTTTGGGTTCCACTGCAAAATGCTGCGCCAAGTGTTTAACAATAAAATTTATTATGATAGAATTATTTAAACAGAATTGTCTCTATCACCAAGTGAACGAAAATTTCTATTTCAAAAAAAATTACTAAATATGAAAAAAAAATTTTTATTTCCTTCATTCATAATAACAAGGAAATATTGTTCAGAATATTATTCAAAAGAAAAATAATTTACTTAAATTATTTGTAAAAAAAATTATTTGCGCACTGCAGGGAAAAATAATTATATAAAAATTCCACGCACACAAAAAAAATTTAATTATTCACAGAGAAAAAAAAATTCTCTTGATAATTCCCCGATACTAGGAATGAATGTTTACTATTCAATTAGCTTCGTGTCGCCTTGCACTTGAAGATCGCGCTGATTGCACTTGAGCGCAATTTGTCGTTAGCATCCAGCGATAATTCGGCACAGCTCGGCCGACTTCCAGTCCGTAACTCGCTGAATTTGGCGAAGAAAAATTTGGAATCCTTCCAAATTGTTGATTGAAGCGTCACTTCCTTTCGAGAGGCGGTTATCAACGCGTTGACTTCTAAACTTTATCGCCGTTCCCGAATTCTTCACTCTCTTTCGCCGTCTTCGCTCTCTTCCGCTCTCGTTCGTCGCTCTCGTCACCGCTACCGCTACTTTTCGCTAAGTCTCCTTTTAGCGACCAAAATTTTTGGAATTTCGTGTATTTAAGTCCGTACACGATAGAAAAGTTCACTGAACTGACGTAGATATAAGCGACTTTCATACGTCCGCCAACACAGTTTGTTTTGGTCTTCTCCGCTTCTGCGATCGGCGTAGTATAGGGCGAGTTGCTGATTCTTTCTTTCGTAAATTTCGTTTTTCTTATAAAAATCACCGCTGTTCTATGCCGTGATTATTACTATTGTTCTTATTATGGTCATATATAATTATTAAACTGAATTTCTGGTTGATCTTATGCGAAATGTTCGGAAGTTTCAAACTAGGCAGAGATTTACCGCTGTCAATTTTTCATTCCGATCGACGCAAAAAGATTCACTGCTTCTTGGAATATTTCGTTCTGCTTCGTTTCCCTTCTGCTACAGTGTTGATGTTGTATTGGTGTTTCTAGTGCTGAAGACCGTCTTGAGATTATTTGCGCTGTTAAATTGAGAGTTAGTTTTAGCGCCGTCACTGCTCAGTCTCTGTAAATTTCTCTAGGGCCGTGAACTTTAATGTTTTTCAAATGTGCGCTGGGCGAAATCCTCCCCCGGATGAGCGCTAAACTGCCACCAAATTATGTTAAAAGGTTTAGTATTTCTTTTTTGTTTTGCGTTGCACCACATATGAATGACTTTCTTTTTCTTGACTTTCACTTGATAGTAACGCAGGGGACTCGGTAAGTTAGGTTGAAATTGTCTATTAATATTTTCTATTTTTCCAGGAGGGGGTAAGTATTCACCGGGCACGGTTTTTCATAAGTTTTATTACACTTAACTAATTCACACGGCCAGCCACACTGGACTTAGAAATTTCTTGATGTTAAGAGAGGAGCGAGTGACACAATCTTACCCAATTTGGGTTTCAAGTAACTCTCTAAAAATTGATCAGAATGAACTCTGGACCTATGTTGAATAAAACTCCGCCTCCTTGAGGAAAGTCTACTTTACTCTTAATGGTTCAATCTTAACTCCCACTTTTGGCAAGGACAAATCAGGTCAATTTTGCTGACCTTTTCACTTCTTAGTCTATCCTCTAACTCCTCCTTCCTTTTCCCACATCTTGGTTTGTTATGGTTAGTCTTCAATTTACTTGGTCCCATGGCTCATCACTTTAAATCATAAACATCACCTCTCTCTCTCTCTCTCTCTCTTTCATAATCTCAGTGAATCATAATATATATCATATATATATAATCTATATATATATATATATATATATATATATATATATATATATATATATATATATATATATATATATATATATATAATATATATAATATAAATATATATATATATATAATATATATATATAATATATATATATATATATATATATATAATATATATATATATATATATATATATATATATATATATATATATATATATATATATATATATATATATATATATATATAATATACCATATATATATATATATATATATATATATATAATATATATATATATATATATATATATATATATATATATATATAATATAACAAAACCCTCGCTACACTACAGTTCAACTATCAAGGATCAACTATCAGATTCACGACTTCATGGATTTTTCCATTACGTATGTATATTATAAGAGAAAATATATAGCGGATTTTCGGAAATTTCAAAAATAGTCGCGATATATGAAGACCCAAATATTTCATTAATTCCATTAATAATTATTAATATCTGCTAGTACTGTTGGTTCATTGCATTATGACATATAATTCAGCACAAAATGAAGTTAAACAAAAGATGCTTCACTGCATCGCGGATTTTTCAGAAATATAGAAAATTAAAATTAAAAAGTACCACCATATCGGCAGCCATATTGCGGAAAACAGCGATGTTTCATCATGTTACGTTGAGAAGAACGCTTTCCGACCGTGACTGGAAGCTTGTTTTCTATACCCACAGGCACTCGACAAGGCATGTGAGTGGTACATAAGAGAATATCTTATCACTGTTGATGTTTCATCTTAAATCACTGTAAAAATAATTAAAATCCGAATTTCATACGTAAGAACTCAAGGATACTGTATACAGTCTCGTCCCAAGCTACTGTGCTGTACAGTACACACCATCTCTCTCTCTCTCTCTCTCTCTCTCTCTCTCTCTCTCTCTCTCTCTCTCTCTCTCTCTGAAAGCTCTCTCAATGAAATATGAATTACTGTATCATAAACTTTTATGTACAGAATTAAAAATAATTTCATTGACAAATTTGTTTCTTTTAGCAACTAAAAAATTATTTTCCTAATTCTTTCGTTAGTAGTGAGCAGCTTCAGTCAGCTGATTCTCAAAACGTAAACATTACAAATATGGGACGATCTTTTTTTATGCATATTACTGTGATAGGAGATCAAAATAGTAATACAGGCACTGGACAAGGCACGTGGAGTGGTACATAAGAGAATATCTTATCACTGTTGATGTTTCATCTTAAATCACTGTAAAAATAATTAAAATCCGAATTTCATACATAAGCAACTCAAGGATACTGTATACTCTCTCATCACCAGCTTGTCAAGACTTAGTCTCGTCCCAAGCTACTGTGCTCTCTCTCTCTCTCTCTCTCTCTCTCTCTCTCTCTATGAAATATGAATTACTGTATCAAAATCTTTTATGTACAGAATTAAAAATAATTTCATTGATAAATTTGTTTCTTTTGGCAACTAAAAATTATTTTCCTAATTCTTCGTTAGTAGTGAGCAGCTTCAGTCAGCTGATTCTCAGAACGTAAACATTACAAATATGGGACGATCTTTTTTTATGCATATTACTGTGATAGGAGATCAAAATAGTAATACAGTGTTTAAGTGCATAGGAAGTGTTTATAACAGTGTGGAAAGGCTATACAGTAAAGCCTTTAAATATATACCATGTATATACAGTATATGCCTCCCTAGGGAGGGGCAAATGCTACTTCCAGAATTTCACTTATCGCTGGGGGTTCTGGCCCCATTATCCGCGATAGACGAGGGATCACTGTATATATATATATATATATATATATATATATATATATATATATATATATAGTGTGTGTGGTTTACAGTTGGCAGGTTGATTAGTGTGCTAAATTTTGATTGGTGTTGCAGTCTTCTTGGCCTATTCATTACCCATTCCAGCACCATCAAACAGGCCGAGAGGATCACAACACCTCCAGGACCGTAAGCAGCAGCATAAGCCCGCAGCCAGTCGGCATTCAGCACAACAGTTGACCCACCAACTGTAACTACCCTTCTGCATTATATACCTGTGCAACATGTATCTTAATTCTCTCTAGCAACTCCTCAGTGGGTGGCTGCCACAATGAGTTGAGCCATCAGAAGAAGGAAAACTACTATAACAGACATCTTTACATGACCTAAAGGAACCTCATGTACCAGCTACACTCTGATGAAGAGAAGTTTGTAAAACACAAGAGATAAGACTATATAAATTAAATGCCATGGAAATTCCTATTATATTCAAATGAAGACTTCATAATATTACAGTATGGAATAAAGAATACTCTACAAGTGAAGACATATCAGTTGACACAGAGTTAATGACCTTGTGATGTGTCCATGGCCATCATACTAAGTATACTGCCTTTAGGGTATTCCTTTAGCGAACGTATTTTGTTGATAGAAGGTTGTTGTAGTTATTTTTCTTGACATGATAGAGGAAAGTTGGAGTGGTGTTGGTAGGGGATTTGCATCAGATTAGTAGCAAAAAATACTTAAGGCCTGGCATTGTTATAGATTAGTTTTAGAAGTCTTGTTATTATTATAAATTGATATAAGGAGTTGTGTCTCTTCAGTCTTGCCTGAATAGTTTGTCTTATTTGAGATACAAAAATAGGAAAAAGGTAAACTTCCAGGAATTAAAAATCTAATTAGGAAGAGACCAAATGGAATGGATGCAAGGTAAAGGATAAAGCAAAAAGAGAAGGATATCTTGCTCAAAGCTGTGACTAAAACTAAAGACTCACGGACAATGAAGAGAGGGGTTGGGGTCTTACCATTGGAGCCAGGTGGCTCATGCATGATCTGTCATTCTTCATCTGTCTGATAGGCAAAAGTAATGATGTTAATCATATAGGACGAGAACCTTCCAAACTCAATGCCCCATACTATGTATGGGGTCCACCAGAGCACTTCGTAAATCTTGCTTTGAACTTGGAGTTGCTGGTGCTCAAGGTGAATGATGTAGGCATTTTGGGTAGTGGGTAGGCATATTTGAATAATTAATTAACATATACAGTACTGTATTTATTATAGTACTGTTCTTTTTTTATCTGGTGAGATCACCAGTTGGGAGTGTACAGTAATATTTATTAAGTTGAGGAAAGCCCTCAACTTTAGATATTTTTTCATCTGTGCTACATAAAAATGTTCCATGTGAATGATGTATTATTAATATAATCCAGACTTCATAAGTTATTTGTGTAAGAATTCAACTCAGCATAATTATGTCATGATTTATCATTTAAGCAATGCAAACTAAGATTTTCCAGGGTACTTGGTGGTTAATGCAAATTTTTTTACCCATTTATCAAACCAGGCAGCCCTTCAAGCATGCCTTGGGGCATATATGAGTGATGTAGAAGATGACGACAAAGAAGTTATTGTTCAGAAACCACAAGTAGTAGAGGAAGACGAAGGTGAAGAGGAGGAGGATGATGATGTTCAGATTACCAAGGTGTCCAGAGAGAGGTTGTGACTGTTGAGGATTCTGATAATGAAGAAATAAAAATTATTTTCTAGAAAGGAAAAGGACCGGGAACCCAAACCCAAAAAGAGAAAGCGAAGCAGGTATTTGATATTTACATGTTATGCCAATGAGTTTTGCTTTTTGATTAGTTTGAATAATTCATTCACTGTCCTGAAACTGGTAACAAACGTAGTTTATAGTGGGAATATTTCTCATGATAATGCTTCCATTTACTGGCTTGTTTAATTGTAAGATGTTCAAAGTTTTTTCATAGAATTTGAGAAATGCATCTATTAGTATGAACATATGCCTTTGAATGGGTGGAAGTTCAGAAGCTACTACCATTGGGAGATGCAGTTCATGTTGATTTATCAGTGGTTCATTAAGAGTTGTACTTAAAATTATTTAGATTAAATATGGGAGTAATGAATGTATGTATTCAAGGAATAGAGTAAGAGAAATGCTGCAGTCAATTTTGCCAGCAGTGAATTGCTTATGAAAAAGTGTTAGGCCCATAGATACCATCAAGGAAATCAGTAAATGACATGTGTTTGAGAGTTCTAGCGTGCCTATGTTCCCACGAGTGTTATGGCGCAGCGATTGGTCCGGGGTTGACTCCTCTCTGCCTGTGAGATCTAAGGCTGAGCATTGGCTGGTTGCCGTAATGTATTATCAGGTACTACTAGCATTGCACTATCAGACATGTACTTATAGCAGTAAGTACTGAAGTAGAGATACAACTTAGGTTTTTAAACTATCCATTTTAACAAAATCTTTCAAATCAGGAATTTTTCTTAAATATATAATTTTGTAGGTTTCTCTCTTGGCTTTGAATTTCTGAGTCACTGTTTCTTCAGGAAATTCAAATTAAGGTAGTTTTTTTCATTAATAGTATTTGAAAGAATTATGGTAAAAATAGTATCTTCACTTGGAAAGGGCTGTGTTTATTCGTGCTTTCATAGAATAATTTTAATGTTTAAATATTGATTTAAAAACAGAAAAGTGCGAAAATGAAATGCAAGGTAGTACTGCACATGGTGAATTAGTGGTGGCTTCAGATTTTGTTTTTTTTTAGTTAAATTTTTATACAGTGTATTAGCTATGGAAAGGTATTTGGATTTTTTAATATAGTAGTCTGGAATTTCTTTTAATCAACCCCCATCACCCAGCTCACATTCATGGTCTGTATGTCCCTCGACAATGCACACTCAAGTCCAAATGTTATTAGAAGTGGTATCAGTTACTGCACAGATGCCATCTGGGGTCTCCAGTGTCATGCCTCTTGATCAGTTTTTTGTGGTTATCAGTGATGTTCATGCCTTTGCTGAGTTTCCTGGTTTACATGCACTGTATTGCAGTTTGGTTTTGCCTTTCATACTGTTGGATCAGCTAGCTGGTGGAGTTAGTTTTTTGTGCAATTTGGTTATCTTCTGCTAAACTTTATTAAGATTTTTAGTTTCTTATTTGTTTAATATTTGTGGGCACTTTTTAGCACATAAATTGAATTGTTGGGGAATTTTACAATTTTTGCACTGATTTGCTGATTGTTAAGTGCATTTCAGCCAGTGTTACATGTTCTGTGTTCTATTGTTACTAGGATTACTTGTGTTTTCTTAGAATTTTATCTTTTTATTAGTTTCCTTGGTTCAGTGCTTGTGCCTTAAATGTAACTTTTGTTTATTGGTGTTTTTTAATGTTTTTTTTTTTATTACAAACTAACTTTGGAAATATTTAAGTTATCCATGCTTACCTCATAGCGCTTGTGTACATTAACAGCTTATGATTTTCTTTACTAAGATGTGCTGTGCTTGGTGTTGTGTTAGTTTATTGTGCTTAACTGTTTAGGATGCTTTAGCAAAATGTGCAACCCTTTCAGATCATTAATGTTATGCCTTTTATGCTGAATCTGGGTAAGAATCCTTACTTTCTTTTGCAGCAGATTCTGTGTACAACTTTGTCTGGATCTCATGAGAAATGTGTTATGACTGGTTGCTTGAGTAGTGGAAGTTTTTTTTCAAAAGGGACTTAGGAGTTGTATAAAACCATTATTGTAAACGTTATCTTCATTGTCTGCGATTGAACATTTGACCTTGATCTCCATGTCTGCAGGAGTCTTTTTGCATCCTGAAACTGCCAATCTTTTGGAGTTTGTTGGTTGCCCAACCAAGTGTTGCTTCATATACTTTTGAATGGTCTGTTTACCCCTTCCATCCCATTCACTGACCCACTCACAAATTGTGCCTGCTCCCACAGCTGGTTTGTTGACTGCTTTCCTACCTGTTCCTGACCCCATTACCAGCTTGATGTTTGTTCCTCAGTTGCAGTAGCTGCCTATACCAATATTTAGTACATAAAGAAACAATTATATTTCTTTGGAAAAGTCTAAGAATATTAAAATCCTGATCAGCCTCGACATGAGACTTTCCCATTACTTGCTCCCAGATTGCTACAGTCTGCTTCTGATGGTGTGACCCATATCACCACTTAGGTGGTTGTTTATCACTAGTTGGGGCATTTTGATTGGATGGCCAATATAACCAGCAACTTCCTCCTACAGTTATGCCATTAGTGCTGTTGTTGACATCTGGAGGAGCTGCTGTCACTCTGATAGTGACCATTCATGTCAGTAGAAGTCATCACTCCAATCCAACCATGCTGATGATCATGTCCAAGATCTCAATTAAGACAGTGACTTGAGACAAACTTAGCCTGTTTACTGTTGAAGGTCAAGATGAGTGTCAGTTCTTTCTGTTCTGAAGTCTCTTTGGCTCCTAAGTTATCTAACTCAGGTATTGGTGATACCAAGACCTCTTCTTGTTCTTGACTAAAGAATTTCCCCCAACTGTGACTGCTTGGGTGCCCACTCAAAGAACTCATACTTTTTTTGTAGATCAGAACTACAAGTTTCTGTCTGTTGAGTTGATGAGCCTTTATTAGTTATGAAACAGTATTTTGAAAAAAGTTTTCCTCTGATTTGTCCTCTCACCAAACTGAGTTAACTCCTGTTTGAAAGAGAACTGCAGCTAGTTTAGTACTGAGCTGTCATTTATTATCCTTCATGGAAAGTGAATGTATTACTCTGCATCTCTTTTGCCATCATATAGTGACATTTCTTATCCAAGCCACTGACATACCTTGCCAGCAAAATAAAGCTATGCGTGCTTTCACCAGGGATTATGATGACTTGCTGCTCTGGAGATGAAGCTTTCTGATTCCCAGCAGACAAATCCTTAGACTTCCTTCACAACTGGAAATAGAGCATGTTTTGACTCCTTAAGGTCTGCATCATTCTTGTGCAATAATCAGATAAGGATGAGGCTTTGTAGCCACACCTGTTCAAAATGAGGCTTCTTTCGATGAAGTTTTAGATTGGGTTTACTGCATTTGTGGTCTTAAATGGCCTTGGGAGCCCAAAAAAGTACATGTGGTAGAGACCAGGAATGAGTCTGTCTAAGATTGTATCACGTCAGAATGTTGTGCATCAATATGTCACAGACAAAAATGTCACCTGTCACACTGTCACATGTCAATATGTCGTCACTGTCAAAATGTTGCCATAGCAAAATGTTGTCAGTGTTTGTACATATTGTGAAGCACCCTGCAACTTGTCAGAGTTCATACTAAGAATCTCTGTCCACCCAGGCCCGCGAGGAGGGATGCAGTGGGACTTCCTGGGGAAATATGTTTTTAATAATCATATCCTTCCAACTTTGATATCGATATCATATCCTTCATTTGTTTTTCTATTAAGTATTTTCAGAATATTGCAAGAGGCTCATTACAAATTCCTTATCATTTTCATGGCTTCCTTGTAAGCCAGGTGCACATATCCTTTGTCAAATGCATTAACTCAGATGGGAAAAACAACCTAGACTGGTTGACTTCATACCGATCTGGTAGCTGCAGCTCCTCCAGGGAAATGGGATTTGGCAGAGCTTCGTGCACATTCTGCCTCAGACACTGAACCATTCTTTTTAGACATGATACTGATGGCATTTTGCGCCCATGATTATGCCCTGGCACTTCCACAGCAGCATCATTTTTCGTGTGGCTTCGAGCCGGTCACCTCGCTCTGTCATATTCCATGCATTTCCAAAGGGTTTTCCCAGCTGGATCAGTTTTTTCCGATCGAAAAAGGAAACCATGATAAGTCAACAGATTGCCACCTTTCTGGCTTTTCACAAATTCCAGAGGCATTGAGAAACTTTTTAAAAAATTATTTTGGTGATAGAATGCGAGCTCTGGATCGAGACAGGCTGGCACTTCCCCAAAACAGACTGAAACAATCTGACTAAACTGCAGACCAAATGAACTCTAAAATACTTTGTTTATATATATATATATATATATATATATATATATATATATATATATATATATATATATATATATAATATATATAATATATATAATATATATATATATATATATATATATATATATATATATATATATATGTATGTATGTATGTATGTATGTATGTATGTATAGAAGACTAAAATGACCTATATTTCTTGCCCATTGTTTCCTGTTTGCATGGCCATTATGTATGCCATTACTCATCATCAGTGACAACATTATGATGTACGAGATATTGACACGCAATACTTTGACAGAGATGACGAATGATGCACAGCACAACGCTTTTTTTGTTCGACATTTTGACGCAACATTTTGACATGAAATCTCTAAGATGACCTAGCCGCACTGCATGTATTGGCTTATCCTAGGCAAACAGTACAATGGTGATCATGTCTGTTGCTAGGGTGAGACTGGAGGGGAGAGGAACCAGCAAGGGCTGTGCTAAGGCCCTTGGCTATACCACCGCTCCTTCAGACCAGATTGCTATCTGCGAAAAATTTCACCAGGTGCAGGGTTGCTCTTTTCTATGACTTGTTGGGATCATCCTCACTGCCATCTTACCCAACATCAGAGGCTGATATTTCTGACTGTTTTCTTTGTGAATTCATGGAGGTTGCTAACTGGCTGGAATGGGAGATCGGAGCTGTCAGTTTGTTACTTTTATAGTGAGCCCAGTCTTTAGAGGACATCAGGAAGACTAAGGTGGTAGTAGTTTCTCCTATTTGTTCTTCTGTGCTTCATGTTGGAATGATGATGGAGAAAAAGAATACTATTACAAAGGATTTCTCATACTTCTGGCTCCTTTTGACATCAGAAACTGGAGCTGCAGGCAACAGTCAATTCCATGAAGGACAAATCAACAGCTAGGCCAGCCAACTTATTGAAGAGATAGACAACCCAGGATACCAAGCACTCTATGTAGATACTGTACTCATATTATACCACTTATACCAGAACAGTTCTGATGAGAAGGCAGTGGTCTCGTTTTTGAACTAGAAAAGGTGGTCAGTGTACAGTGAAATCCCCTGCTAAGGGAGACAAAGTCTACTGCATTTGGGTTTGTTTTGACAAATTCTTGAGCCTCATGAAAGATTTAAGAGTGGAGCAGTTGCTGTTGGAAGTTACCAGGATCAACTGCCCAATTTGCCAGAGCCTAAAGACTTTCATATGGCTTTGGACAGTAAAGTGAGGCTGTTATTTTGAAGCAGTTATTAGTGGAGGTGTAAGACAGGTTACTGGGCCTTACAGTCATCTCTTCTTAGTTATAAAATGTGGAAGGTGGTGCCTGATCATTCATTGACCTCAGTCTGCTGTTCAGTTTATGATGAGCAGACTACCATACTTCTCAGAATTGAAACAGTAACCTTGATGATGTGCTCCATTAGGAAAGGGTATTCTCTTGTACCCCTGCCACTCAAGGATACCTGCAGCTATGTGCTTTCAGTTTTAAGGTCAAAGAACGTATACAGTTCAAGGGTCAGTATTTTGGATTGGCAACTGTTCCTTAGATTTTAGAACATGGACCATGGTTCCAGTGGTTTCTTGACAGTCTTTTAATTATGGTAACATCAACAGCAGAATTTTGATGTCATCTCAGCCATCTGATTCAAGTGGGGCTCTGACTTGGAGAGGGTTGAATCTAGTGACATCAACAAGGCTACACCTTGTTGATCGGCATGTACATTGAGAACTGGAGTTCAAGTGATGGAGAACAGGATCAGAAGGTTATTTGACTTAATTCCCCACAGCTGTTTCAGGGTGAGTCCATCTTCAGTTGCAGTTGGCAAATTGCTGGTGAACAGTATCCCTCCTGGACAGTCTTCTTGGCATAACCTTGCATGTCATATTTCAGGATCTCAAGTGATAGCAATATCCCAGACAACTGAGAGGAGCCTTCTTGCTTGTTTACCCCTAACAGAGAGTTGTTGTTTATGGACATATTGAACCACATTAGGGAGCTACGGGAATTTGGATGCCACAGGACAGCTGCAAGCATATCAACTTCAAGTTATTCTGACTGTTCAACCTCAGTAGCACACTTACAAATCATGGGGACACAATGTCCGAGTCACTTCTTCACGTTTAGACAAAGGGAAAAAATGTGGAAATTGTTGCCATATTCATCCTGGAGAGGAGACAGAATTGTAGCAGATTGCCTTAATAGAGCAAAGCAAGTTCTACCTTCAGAGTGGTCTCCGATCTCGGGATTTGCAAGGCTCCGTAGTCCCTGTGGGGAAATGCCTCTTGTGGACTTACTTGCAATGAGCCCAAATCACAAACTGCTGGTTTAGTATGCCCAGTCCACACAATTAGTCCTGAGAATAGATGTACTGATGCAATCATGGGGTGATTTGGAGGTGTGCATCTTTCCACTCTTTGGTCTTATCTGGAAGGTGATGGAAAACTGAGGAACTCCAAAAACATATCCATGATACTAATTGCTCCTCTTTGCCTTCAACAGGACTGTTTGCCAATGTCCTCTGTGTTTTTAGGCAGGTCCAGTTTTCTTCCAACCTGGGAGGAGCTTGTGTGCCAGCTACATTTCCTCAGGTTCCATGAGAACCTAGAAATGTTGTACTTGCATGCTTGGAAACTATCCTGTAAGATCTCCAAGGCAGAAGGTTTTCAGAGGAAGCAGCAGCTTCAGTTTCCATGTCTTACAAGTCTTGCATAACCATGACCTCCATTATCTGTCAAAGTAGGGAAAATTCAGCGACTGGTGTAGTTAACTGGTTGTTATTTACACATCACCACCATTTGTTTAATCACCAACTTTCATTTGTTTGTGAGGAAGAAAAACAATTTATACAATTAACAAGTTACACATTTTAGCTATCAAAGGCTGTAAGCGGGCAGACACAAGTTTTTTTAATTCTGTTGAATAGTTATTAGTTCTTTCGAGAAAGTTACTTTTACTCTTATTGTACATCTTGATTGGGATCTGTCTATCTGTGGAGAAGTCTCACCAAACCTCCATATGAGCCTTGTTACTGAGTCTTACATTGAAAGCTTTCTTCTTGCTCATGTTGGCCTTATGAAGATTGATCAGCAAGCTGCATGCTTAAATGATAGGGCCTCAATTCAAGAGACTGCTAGTTTTGATAGGTTTGTCTTTTTGCACATGACTTTGTGTTGAAGACCCAAATTCCAGATTGTCAAGAATGCTCCACTACTCCCTTTCATCATTATATTTTTATCTTTTGTTATCATGAGTGGAAAGGATCTTTTCTTATATTTAGTAAGAGCTGTTTGTCTCTTTGTCTTAGGAGGACCATAAATCTCAGAGGCAGCTCATTCAGACTGTTTCTCTTCAACAGTCCACTTCAGGAAGCATGTGTTTCAGAATGTCTTTTCTGACTCGTGCAGGTCATCTTCAGGTATTGAGAGGCCATATTGGAAGGTGAAGCAGCACAGGCAAGGGTGTCGGTTTATTCATCATTCACAGCGAGTCCACAAGGGAGTAAGCACCGTGCAATCCTGATCAGTTTATCATAGGAGCGACATGCTATATACAATCGTTGGGATCCTATGCACCAAGATCGAGTACAATAATACAAGTAGCTACTTTGTGGAAGGACATTGCTACTGAAATGAATTGCACAGGTGATTTAAGCATTTAATTATTGACTACGCACGTAGACCTTTGTATCAGTGGATCATTCTGTTGTGCCACACGACAGTTCCATGCGGTGATACAAAACTCTCTCAGGACGTCATGAACTGACTTCACTTAAGGTTCAGGCCTTGTACTTCCTTTTTGGTGTCAGGCTTATGGCTGAAAAGTGGAAATTAACTTTATCACCCATGTCACTAATAGCGCTAAAATTGTTGTCATATTGAATGAAGTTATGAAGCATACTGATACTTTTAACTTGCTTCAGATACCTCAAGGCTTTTCTTTTGTAGTTTTAAGTGCACCAAATTTCACAGTTAACATTCCAAAGCACATTCTTCTGTTTGCTTAGCTATGCTCATCCTGTGGTTGAATATATTTTTTGAAGTACAGTAATCTAGGTCCTTTCAAAGGTAAGATCTCTTTATATTGGGCTTCAATGGAAAAGCGCCATCTCCCATGAAATAGAATGGCACAGTACTTATATTTGAGTCTCTGAAAACTGCACTGTCACTGTTTTGGCCATATGCTTCTACATCAGTCAGAGTGAAACAAACACTTGGCATTAGCAATTGCCTTTAGTACAATAAAGTGATACCTTTATAATTGTTGAAATTTCGACAAGAAAGATTGTACTTTTCCGCAAGTTGTCGTATAGTTTTATGTATTCTTTCTAAATTTATGTAAAGTGGAAATCCGTATTATGTAGAAGAAAGATATTATGTTTTGTTGTGTTTGTAATTTTTTAGTAATGAAAAGCGTTGTTTTGGCTGTTTCGTGTATGTAATTGTAAGTATACGTGTAATAGTGCTTAACTACCGCATCGGCTGTTTGTCCGTGGTTAGTCGAATGTTTGGTGTCGGTCAAAGACGGCCATGAAGTCAGTCACTTCACAGCCTTGATACAGTGCAGATCAAATAGGGACTCAAGAAAGGGGAATGCAGCCATAGTTGTCGGTGCCTTCAAATCCACCTAAGTATTCCTTTTTATCTTAAAGTACATTTAGGAAAATTCCTTTAGGAGGTATGCATATCTAAATGTAAGGACAGTTTCTTGAGGTGTGCTTTGGGTGAGAGTTACGAAGTAGAGATTGTGCTTGTGCCAATCTGATTCTACTGTATTTCAAGCTAGAACATTGAATGCGCTAACAGTAAGTTTATATCGCTTATGTTTTAGATTAATATACACAACGCAGTGCATTGTTTTAAGCACAATTTGGACTAGCATATGAGTGAAGTAACCTGGGTGTCGAGTATACTGTAATACTTAGGCTTACGATTATTAGTACATTTCAAATCATTTAGGCTATACGATAACAATTACGATTTGAAATGCTCTACTTATTCTGAATGAGTTGGAATAATAATTATGGAAGAGTGATCTTGCATGAAGTGGGCATTTTTAGAGGGTTTTTCTTGTGTTTAAACTATCAAAATGGGCAGTTCTAAGTGTTTATAGAGGGGTTTTAAGTATTCGTGGATTTTAGCTGTTCGTGGGATGGTGCAGCATGCATACCCCACGAATGGGGGGGGTTCACTGTATACGCATTTTTAGTTGGTTTTGTGTCTGTGTGAACCATCAAAATAGGAAGTTCTAAGTGTTTTTAGAAGGGTTCTAAGTATTTATGGTTTTACCTATTCGCAAGGTTATGGACGCATCCCCGCTAATACGGGAGTGGGGTGTATGTTGTGATAATTTTAGAGGTATGGCCCAAAGAAAAATCTGCAAATTAGTAAAAATTTCCCTGGACAAGTGAATGATGAGTTCCACAAAAATTTGCTACAAAATGAAACTTGTAAAAAGGGGGAGGCACTGTAGATGTAAACACTCATTATGATTATAAACAACATCTGTCTGTAAACGTTCAATATAATTATAAACAACACTCATCATCACACTTTAAACTGAAAGCTTTAAGCAAAAGGCAATTATCTACCTTTTCTCCCCATATTTGTAACAAAATATACACTGCAAAATAACACTTCTTTTCTCTCTCTGTAAATGGCACAATTCAGTAGGTAGGTACCCTGTATGTGTTTACCCACAGCCTACCATAGTTTTATGATCCATAACATATTTTTATACAGCAAATTTCTTATCAGTTGTTACCATATTGTATTACCATACACAAGTTCAAACTGTGTATGTGTGAACTATTGACCTAGGCTTGGTGTTACACTCACAGTATCCATTTGTATAGGTCAAATAGGTTTTTACAGCTGAATTTGCGATAATGGTAAGGTAATGAAACTTGGCCTAAGTGTTCTCTGGGCATGCAGGAACTTGTGGTCTCACTTTTATCTTTCCCTTTCTTTTGATCAGGTTATTCTCTGGGTATGTGTGAGTTTGTGGTCTCACTGTCTTTCCCTTTCTTTTGATCAGGTTGTCTTAGAAAATTCTTTGCTCCTTTTTTTTTACTTTTATATATTTTGTAATTTTAAAGAATGTAACTAGTGTTTTTAATTTACCTTTTATTTTTAATTAAGAAAATTAATATGTATTTTTCAATTTTATTAGACCGATGATGTGTTTAAGTAACACGAAATGTTTCTAACAATAAATATGCAACTGTTTTGTTGACTGTTGTCTCCTTTGATATATGTATGTATGTATGTATATATGATAACTGAAAATCACTGATTTCCACCACTTTTTCTACAATTTTCGGTTATCAGCGCCTCTGTTAGGTATGTACTGGCGCCAGTACCCAATTATTGGTACCGATAAGCGGAAATCAGCGATTTTCAGCACCGAAATTGCCGATTTTCATCGCTAAACAAGTGCTGTAAAAGGGGATTGCCGATAACCGAGCCCGCTGATAACAGGGGACTGCCTTTATATATACATGTGTGTGTGTATGTATGTATAGGCAGTCCCCGGTTAAAGGCAGGGTTCCGCTTCACGGCTGAGCGCCACTAACTGAAAATCGCAATAATATAATAGTGCCGGTAAGCTGTTTAACGGCATCATTAACCCTCTAATGCCGAGCCTCTATTTACAAAAACGCCTCCCGATATGCCGCGGCGTCGGGAGTTAGCTGCCGGGAAAAATAGTTTTTTCAAAAATCACAGCACGCTTTAGTTTTTAAGATTAAGAGTTCATTTTTGGCTCTTTTTTTGTCATTGCCTGAAGTTTAGTATGCAACCATCAGAAATGAAGAAAAATATCATTATCATATATAAATATTGAAATATGTGACAGTGCAAAAAAAAATTTCATATATAATTTTATACAAATCGCGCTGTGAGCAAAACAGTTAAAGCTAACGGGTTATTTTTTTTTTTTTTGTATTGTACACTAAATTGTGATGATTTTGGTATATAACAAATTGTAAAACGATCAAAGCAACACAGAGAAAATATTGTCACAAAATGATGCATGAATTCGTAACGCGGCGTCGTAAAAAATGTTTTTTCAAAAAGTCACCATAAATCGAAATATTGTGCTAGAGACTTCCCCTTTGTTGAAAAATGAAGCTAATTGATTGAATATTACTAGACTGTAAGTGTTTTAGCTTACACTGTAGTTTTTTCGACCATTTCGGGTCAAGTTAAAGTTGACCGAAAGTCGAATTTTTCTATTTATCGTGATTTATATGAAAATATTTCAAAACTGATAAAAGCTATAACCATGGGTTGTATTTTTTGTATTTTACATGAAATTGCGCACATTTTCATATATAAAAGTTTATGTAACGACTAATATAAAACGGTGCAAACATTACGACAACGTGATAAAGAATTTCTGAGATGTTCAGCCGAAAGTTACCGCCGGACGTAAGGAAAATGTTTTTTCTCAAAATTCACCATAAATCAAAATATTGTGCTAGAGACTTCCAATTTATTGCAAAATGAAGGTAAATGATTGAACATTACTAGAATGTAAGAGTTTTAGCTTACAATTGCGTTTTTTCGACCATTTCGTCGAGTTAAAGTTGACCGGCGGTTGAAATTTTGGCAGTTATCGTGATTTATGTGAAAATATTTCAAAACTGATAAAAGCTACAACCATGAGTTATTTTCTGTTGTATTCTACATGAAATTGCGCATTTTCATATATAAAAGTTTATGTAATGATTAATGTAAAACGATGCAAACATTACGACAACGTGACGAAAGAATTTCTGAGATGTTCGCCGAGTTACGCCAAGACAGACGCGGAAAGTTTTTTTTTTTTTTTTTTTTTTTTTTTTTTTTTTCAGAAATTCACCATAAATCGAAATATTGTGCTAGAGACTTCCAGTTTGTTGCAAAATGAAGGTACATGATTGAATATTACTAGAATGTAAGAGTTTTAGCTTATAATTGCATTTTTTACCATTTCGGTCGAAGTTAAAGTTGACCGGTTGAAATTTTGGCAGTTATCGTGATTTATATGAAAATATTTCAAAACTGATAAAAGCTACAACCATGAGTTATTTTCTGTTGTACTCTACATGAAATTGCGCACATTTCCATATATAAAACTTTATGTAACGACTAATATAAAACGGTGCAAACATTACGACAAACGTGATTTAAAGAATTTCTGGCACGGACGAAGGAAAAAGTTTTTTTTTTCAAAAATTCACCATAAATCGAAATATTGTGCTAGAGACTTCCAATTTGTTGCAAAATGAAGGTAAATGATTGAATATTACTAGAATGTAAGATTTTAGCTTACACCATGCGTTTTTTACCATTTCGGTCGAAATCAAAGTTGACTGAAGGTTGAAATTTTGGCAGTTATCGTGATTTATATGAAAATATTTCCAAACTGATAAAAGCTACAACCATGGGTTGTATTTTTGCTGTATTTTACATGAAATTGTGCACATTTTCATATATAAAACTTTATGTAATGGCTAATATAAACAGTGCAAAAATTACGACAAAATGACGAAAAGAATTTCTGAAATTTTTCGCCAAGTTATCACGTGGACGTAAGGAAAACTTTTTTCAAAAATTCACCATAAATCGAAATATTGTGCTAGAGACTTCCAATTTGTTGCAAAATGAAGGTAAATGATTGAATATTACTAGAATGTAATAGTTTTAGTTTACAATTGCGTTTTTCGACCATTTCGTCGAGTCAAAAGCACCGAAGGTTGAAATTTTTTGTAGTCAACGACGGGTACGCCCACTCGCACCCAACAGACAATTTTAGTCGACGATGATACGCCCAGTCGGCGCGTTAAGGGTTAACTGGTTATTGGCACTGGTAAACTGCTTACCGACGCCAATAAACCACTTACCAACACCAATAAACTGCTTACTAGTGCTAAAAATCGCTTACTACCAGCGAAAAATCCAGTTAGCAACATCGCTAGCCCAGTGCCGTAACACCAAAACTCCATTAATTGATGCTGCCAGTAAGCTGGAACTGTCTTTATGTGTGTGTGTGTATATATATATATATATATATATATATATATATATATATATATATATATATATATATATATATATATATATATATATATGTATATATATAATTTAATAAAAATAAAAAATGCTCTCCTATGGTTGGCAATGCTATGCGCCTAAGGAAATGTTGGTAACTGCTTACGCCATGGAGACTGAGAAAGGGTTTTGGGGGTGGGGAGGCCTGGAGAAGCATCCGATGGGGAGGGGATCAGAATGCTGAGAGCCATGGAAGTAAAGCTGTTTACAGATAGATTCACTCAAAGAATGGTTGTTTTGGAAGGTGATTTGCCAGGGATGGAGTATCGGTGGGTAGGAGCGGTTGGGAATGCAGTGTTGGATGGGTGGAGAGGTGTAGGTAGGCATTTGACTTCATCAGAGCTTTTGTTGTTTTATGTTTTTTACATTTGTACTTTTCCACATTTTATTAAATGATATTACAATACTGTACTGAAACTTGAAAGAATCAAGTAGAAGCCCTAATGCAGTTTACAGCTTATAACACACTCACAAACACATTGCTTCCATGTTTTATAAATTTATGCTATTCTAGTTTTAGGTTTACTGTATTTTCTCATTTTTTACTTTCATGTGTTTTGTCGTAATTTTCACTGCGTCAATGAGGAATAAACTACGAAATTTACAACCCAAAGAAAACAGAGCAGCAGTATGGGTGTATAGTTATGCACACACATGCATACATACATTCCTTCCCTTTGGTTGAGGGGGAGGGGAGACAAGTTATAAATAGCTCATTGTGTTGCCAGCATCTGTGAAAAAGCTTGTGATGAATTTTGGATTAGTGTACTGTATAAATATTGTAGATTAATATTTTACTATGAATGTGAGTATTGTATTTAAAGTGAAATATCAGCAATGATAAAATATTCTGTTTTGTACAGTAATGATATGTGGGATAGTCATATTAGAATCGACTAAAAGAAAAAAAAAGTTAAACAAGGACATCAACATTGATGAAATGCCACATGTAGATGTAAGCACACATACACACAGTCACGCAAGTAAAGCTTCCATGATATTATGAGGCAAAATGAAAAATCATTAATTCCAGTAAAACACAAAATGTTTAACTACATTTTAATAGTATTCTTAAAGTGAATTTGCTGTAGACACATCATCATTGAGAAATGCCATATGTACTCAAGATGTAAACATGGTGTTTTACACACACACACACACACACACACACACACACACACACACACACACACTGAGTTTCCATCATAAGGCAAAATGAGAAGTCAGTGATAATAATGAAACTGAAGACTAATGATAACTTCTTAAATAATGTTCTTAAAATAGCATAGTGAAGAGCCCAGTCTACAGTGCAGTATGAGTGATGTAATACTTGGCGTAGTTGAGGGTAAGGAAGCTCTATGAATAAAAAAAGGCCAATTTATCAAATTATGAGTAAAACAAATGAAATACAGTATACCTTATAAACTCGTGCATCATCCGTTCTCACATATCGTATACCCTTAGAAGTTTGTCCCCAAAACATAATTTCATCATATGTCTTACATATCATGTAAGTTGTAATTTTCAGTAGCCCAAATAACATTATTTGTAAGCTCTTTTCCTCTGTAATCCCATCTTGTTAAATAAATAAAAGCAAAAATAAAACTAGTCTACTTAACAAGTGAATTTCATTTTCTGTAGAATACACTGTACTAGGCTATACTTCTTGAGCAAAATACATATTCAGTAGGTCATACTGTACCTTTATCTTGTAGAGTAAATTTCATTTTTGGTAGATTATAGTAGGCTGGGCTTTCAAACAAGATTACCAAACTTATGGCTTATGTAACAATTCATAACCGTCTCCTACAATTAACAACCGCTTACTATTGCATAAGCACCACTTGCCAAAGAACGACACAACGTCAATATCGAGTATGGACATAAACAACTGAATCAGGAAGCAGCTGTTTTGCAATTTTTAGGGATTTTTGTTTATGTTGGTTGCTTTTGTACACCCATTTTACATTTGTTTTATAAAAAAATCAAAATAATTCCTATAATAATGTTTCTTTCAGCAACTAAACAATGATTCTCCTAATTATTTCAGAAGTAGGCCTCAATCAGCTGATTTTGAGAATACAGTATAAACATTAGCCTAGCCTGTTTAAATAAACATGGCAATGATCAGTTTTATGTATTATGATGATGATATAACATGATAATACAGTATAGATGGATTCAGTAATTAAAATACTGTAGAAGTTTCATTACCATTACCTTTATCTTAAACACTGTTGTAATAGTGTATTTGATGTACACAGATGGATGCTGTAAGTATAACACCTAGCCTACACCAGCAGTTCACACATACACATTTTGTATAGTAACAAATGATAAGAATTGCTGTATAAAAATACATTAATGGTGATAAAACCATGGTAGGCTGTGGGTAAACACAGGTATGCTACCTACCTACCAAATTGTGTGTCGCTTTACAAGAGAGAAAAAGAAGGGGTTCGCTTTTTTGAAGTGTATTTACTGTATACTGTACCGTATGTTTTTTTTTGTACGGGGAAGAATGTAGATAATCGCCTTTTGTATACAGCTTTCAGTTTAAAGTGTGATGGTAGTTGTTTATAAGCATATTCCGTGTTTATGGTTGTGTGGTTTTGACAAGGTAGGGGGGTTAAGGGTGCAGAGTTGGCATTTTACACTTGTAGAGTTTTTTTTTACTTGCACTTATCTGGATTTTGCCACTATTTTGCCCTTATCTGACAGGGCCTTGGCTCTGTTAGTCTGGATAATGGAGGGATTACTGAATTTGGGAAATGGTATGGTTACAACTTAATGTTGTAATAAATTTATTCTTGTTGAATCTTGGTTAAGAGCATTTCATGTAGGTGATCAGTGCATTTTAGATTTACTTTCTAGAAAACGATTTACTTTGTGTGAGAAATTGGCCTGTCTGATGAATAAAGTGTAGGACTATTGAAAGTTTTTACTTTTTAACAAAAGTTGTCAGGTTATAATTCTCAGTAAAATTCAGCATTAACATTTTGATTTCCTAAGTTTTATAGTTTATAGAATTACAGAAATTCCTGATTTGAAATTTGTTATATATAAGAATGACTATTTGATATAGGAAATGCATAGCTTGAGAAATTATACTGGCTTTGATTGTACTGTATTAGTTTTGGCTGATATGTATTAATGTGATAATGAGTTTGAAATTACCTTTCATTATTGGTTACCTGGTATCATCCTCAGATGAAAAGAGAGAAAACTTTGATATATGTGAGGGGTATAAGCCTTTTATTTTAATATCTGAATAGTTAACATTTAGTGTGTAGTTACTGGTAGCGTTCTGTACCTATGACCTTTTTAAAATGCCTTTAATCACTGGCTGGGCTTCACTGTTTACAGGATAAGTATGGAGCTGTTGCAACACCAGCCTGCTCTGTCGACAGAGGCGTAAGTACCCAGGCAGAGGGTAAAGGGATGTAGGTTATATATTTTATTATTGTTTATTTAATGTATGATGGATGAACTTAGCCTAGAATTTGTGGGGCATTATAATAGTCTCAAAATTGTTTACATAAAGAAGGTACCTAGTGCATATAAAAGCCGATTATTTTCGAGAACCTAGTCCTGTTGTAATTCTAAGGTACCGCAATGCTGGATAAGTTATTGAGGTAACACTCATTGTTTGGTGCCATTTCATTCTCACAAATATCATCATTCCCAAAACTAAAAACCTGAGCACTTCACTTATCATAATATCCACCCATTTATAGCTTGTACATCTTTTTTTCCCTAGTATTCTATTCATACCCATGGAATTTTCTCCACATGCATGCGTCATCCTTTTTACACATTACATTTTCTCAGAAGAATTATCATTCTGATTTTTGTTAGAATCATACAGTGTGTTTAGTGTAATTTAAATGTTTATTATTTGATCAGAAGTGGTTATTGTAATTATTCATATTTAGAATAATGAACCTGAAAGGTAAGCCAAGATCCATTATATAGAATGATAGTTTCTTATCACTAGAGAATCTTTTAAATATGTTCATATCTGGAATCCCTGTTAATTAAATGACAGATTTACTGATTGATGGAGTGTCATGTATTAATCTTGTGTAACTATGCACTAATCAGTTTGATTAACATACTGATCATGATTATCTGTTTGACCTTTATATTTTGTGCAGGAGTAGCTTTTGGTTTTGGTTATAATATTAAAGCCTTCACACTTACTTTCATAAATATTTCAGTGGGTTTGGTTTAATATGTGATTTTTGGTTTTATAAATTATTTTTTCATAGTTTTGTGAAGCTATGCGATATGTAAGAAATTAATTTAATTTTATGGAACCTTTTTACTTTAGTCAGATATCAAAGAAACAACGACTAAGTATGTTTGGGATTTTCCTCGATGTTAAATGAAAACCTAATTTTAAGATGGAGTTTCTAGTTGAAGGGTAAGTAGGTGTCTTTATGGACTTCACTCCCAAGATGATAGTTTTGTAAGATGAACTATCCCCTAGGACTTCTGGTTGCCTTTGTATTGACCCTTCTTAAAAGCTATTCTTGCTCTCAATGTGCTTTACACTCTCTTTGGTGCTGCATTTTCTTAATGTATTTATCGCCTCAAAATTTTATCTTATGGTTCCTACCCTACTTAACTGATTTCTAATAAAACTTTGTGATATGTTTTATTTGTTATGTACCAAGTTTTTTTTAATGGGTGGCTTTTTGATTTTACTTAGTGTATTTTTATTCCTATAAGATATTTCGAATTTAAAAGATTACAGCTGCAGCCATGCCGTATTCATATTTAACATACTTTCATATTCTTCTGAAGCTTTTCATATGAATTTAAAATAGTACTTGATTGCATCCTTCTGGAACTGTTTGAAGAATTTAATGCATCAAAATCATGACGTTCATGATTTTGCGAAAGACTGAATTCCAGAAAATGTTTAAAGTTTCCTGCAGTAACTGTAGGACCTATTCTCTATCACTTGGGGTCTTTCTGGCAATTTAGAAGATTAGTGGCTGGTTTTGGATTAACCCCAAAAATTGCTGTTACTTTGGTTGCATAGCTATATATTCTGTCTGTTTAACTAAAGGAAAGGATTAAGCCACAAGCCGTATGGCTGAATGCATAATGTATAGCATATATATTTCTAACAGCTTTAATTTTGAGTTTTTGTTGAAGTGGCATTATTTTAATTTTCTGTTGAAGTAAAATTTTCATTGGAATTTTCAAATATTTCATAAACGCTCGATAAAGGAAAAGATAATTTTCATAAGCCTTAATTAATGGTGCCTTCTGTGATAGATCATCAAAATGAAGTTAAGGAATTTAACCAGACCATTTAAAGGTGCTGTTGAATTGATCTTTGAATTCCCATTTAATTCCTAGTGAAGAGCTGACCACACAAAATGTACTGCAATGTGGCAGGCCCTCCTTCCCACTTGTATGTACATGTTTAGATCAATTTTGGGAATGATTGGTTCTCAAATGTTTAGCATTTTTAAGGTCATTTAAGGATTCTTGTTATGTGATTTTCCAGTGCTTGTATATAGTGTTTTATGCACTAAAGTGCATGTATTTCTTTCATTAAAGATGCATAATTATTACTTGTGAGTGTTGGGTAATGAGCATTCACCTTCACTGTCAAATGCTTTACAATAACTTCCCTTTAATCCATTGGATTTGGTGAGGTGATCATAAGCTTCAGTATTCCATGGAAAGTAAATGACAAAGCTACTATAGGTCTGATAGCATTTTGGATACTCATTAGCAACTTTTCAATGCAAGCATCTGCTTGTTTTATCTAGCCCCATTACTTTATGCCCATATTCATGGTCTTTGAATGTCTCAGACACTATAAACCTGTTTCAGAGGTGCAAGTAGAAGCAGACTACTGGGTAAGCTTCACCAGAAGTGCACAGTTGTTATTACTCACCAGCATCATCTTTGTTGTTGTTTGTTTTGTTGTTGGCATTGCTGTCCATACTGTGTCTTATATCCACAATTTGCTTTCCTTCCTGTTCGGTTGCTTTCCTTTTTTATTCTAATTTTGCTCCTGTGGCAATGCAAACCAGAGCCTTTTGTATAGGAGTATCCATCATCATGGTTAAGTGGGGTGAGCATGAGGGAATACCCTCACTCACCTACTGTCACTTGTTCTGCAGCCACCATGAAGAGCAGATGTCACGCTAGCTCTCTCTCTTCTTCACTTTGCAAGAATAGACATTATGAGGATTGTGGACATCCTTGCAGTACTTCACCCACAGTAGCATTGCCAAATCCTGCAAGTTCCTCCCTCTATGCTCCTGCTATTCCCATCCCACTCCCTCCTGCCCGTACTTTCCCCTTTTGATATGGGGGTTACTTGTAAGGTGAAGGTTGCCAACCACGCACTCTCCTCAGAGGACAATTCTGGTGGTCAGGGTGGTGCTTCCTTAAGTTGCGCACTAACTTGAGCACCTGATTTGCCTTCTTCATATTAGACTCTCAAGATTCTCTGATCTACCACACTGTGACCTTCAAACCTTTCATGACGGCTAGGCATCTGTAGCCTAACCTTTGGGGGTTGCTAAATTTCATGCTCTGAGGTTGGAAGGAAGTCTGCTCCTCCAAATCCCAGAACAGGAACCCAGTCTTCTTCCTCAAAGAAGGAAGGAGAGTCTTCCCAGCCAGTTCAACTGTTTCCGTAGCCAGGGCTAGAAAAAGAAGTGAAGGGGAAGAAGGAGAGTTACTGAAGGTTGTGATCCTCCTCTACTACCATGAGGAGAGGGTTGCTTGCATTGCCATTGGGTACTGTAGCAGAAACATGGGGCAGAATCTTGTGTAGTGTCAGTCCTTTGGGATTGGTACAGGATTTCCATCAAGGACTGCTGCAACCCCATTTCTGATACATACTGTTCGAACTGGATTCTCTAATTCCCCAAAAATCTCTGGGTCAATTAGTAGAGGTGGAGGCAGTGATGGAGACAGGCACTAATAAAGTTGTAGAGTGTTGTTACCAGGGTTCTAAAGTCATTTTTATATAAGTAACTTACCAAATAATTACATAGGTATATTTCCTCTTGCACGGCAACTTAAATTAAAAAATTCGTGGGTAACGCTTCAAAGTTCAGTGCAGATGACTGGTCCCGCCCACTATTGGAAATACCAGGAACGACTTAGTAGACAAGATCATTCTGTTTCTGCCACTCAGTAAACACCGAGTATTGATGGCAGCTTTGTTCTTAAATTTGCCAGTTGGAAACTGGATTTCAGTGAAGTGTTGTCACTGATTTCAGGTAGTCTTCAAGCCTGCAGCAGCTTTCAGGATCAGTATTTTACTGTTTTGTTGTTAAGATCGATTCAAGTTTATCATATTTCGTTCACAGTAGCGATTTCACAATCAAATGGTTCAACTCCAGTAGCGTAGTTTACTATGCTACCACCTTACCACCTATTAACTTAATAACGTAAACATTGTGTTCATTGCCGAGCCAATATTTACGGTTAGTGTTTGTTAGGATTTAAGACATGTCTGTATGATGATACTCTGTGTTTAACTATTGTCGGTAAAAGTTAACTTTCCTTTTCTGAATAACGAAATAACTTTATATTGTGTTCGCTACTGGGCTGACTTTTTTGGTAGTGAATACATATATTATCTGAAAGTCTCTATTACAGGGGCCCTGAGGTAGAGGGTTAAGAATACAGATGGCTAAATGTTGGCTTTAATGGTTTTAGTGCTGTTAAATCTAGCTACAACTCGATGGGGCTTCCCCAGTCCCAAACCACAACAACCCACAATGCACAGTCATTAGATAGCATAAACAGAGCTTCAACATGCGCTATATAATACACAAGGCTTAATACACAACAGTCTCTATGTTTGATAGGATTTGAGATATGTCTGTGATGATGGTACTCAGTGGACTGCTCGACTATGTCTGTAAAGGTTAATTTTTCTGTTTCCAAGTAGCGTAAAAACTTTCACATTGGATTAGCTACCTTGTTTAACCCTTTAACGCCAAGCCCTATTTTCAAAAACGTCTCTTTTGCCAAATTTCCGAGAGGTAGCGCTGAGGAAAAAGTTTTTTCAAAAATCACAGAGCTTTAGTTTTCAAGATTAAGAGTTCATTTTTTGTTACATTTTTCTCATTGCCTGACCTTTAGTATGCAACCATCAGAAATGAAGAAAAAATATCATTATCATATATAAATATTGAAATATGTGACAGCGTAAAAAAAAACTGGTATATAATTGTATACAAATCGAGTTTAAGGAAAACGGTTAGCAATGAATTAATTTTATTTAGTTGTATTGTACACTAAATTGTGATGATTTTGGTATATGACAGATTGTAAAACAATTAAAGCAACAGAGAGAAAATATTATCACAAAATGATGCATGAATTGTAACGCTTTATTCCATCTTCTAAAGTTTTTTTTTCAAAAACACCAAAAATCAAAATATTGTGCTAGAACTTTCCAATTGTGCCAAAATAAAGGAAATTGATTGAATATTTCTAGGCTGTAAGTTTTAGCTTACAATTGCATTTTTGAAGATTTCATTTATGTTATTTCGATGTAAATATGAAAAAACTGTGAAGAGCTAAAGGAATGATATATTTTTTGTTGTATTCTATGTTGAAATTGCGCACATTTTGATATGTATAACACTTTATGTAACGAATAATATGAAATGGCGAAAAATTACTGCAAGCTGACAAAGAAATGACAGGATTTTCAGCGAGCTGACGCTGAGCGAATGTTCAAGTTTTTTTTTCAAAAATTCATAAAAAATCTACATATTGTGCTAGAGCCTTCCGTTTGTTGCAAAATGAAGATAAATGATTGATTGTTACTCGAATGTACTGGACATGAAAGAACACGGATATTTTTGCTCATTTCACACGATAAAGATGACCGAATGTTAAAATTTTGTCAGTTATCGTATTTCATGAAATATTAAAAAAATGTGAAGAGCTAAAGGAATGACATATTTTTTGTTGTATTCTACATGAAATTTTGCACATTTTGATGTATAACACTTTATGTAACGAATAAATGAAACGCTAAAAAATTACACAAGCTGACGAAGAAATGCTAGGATTTTTCAGCGGAGTAAAAACACTGGAGCCGAAGGAAAATTAAAAAAAAAAATTCACCAAAAATCTAAATAATCTAGAGACTTTCCGTTTGTTGCAAAATGAAGGTAAATGATTGATTGTTACTCAATGTAATAATTATGGCTTCGGATGCGTTTTTTCGCTTTTGGTCGAATCAAAGTTGACCGAATGTTAAAATTTTGTCATTATCGTGATTTCGCAAAAATATTAAAAAAATCTGTGAAGAGCTAAAGGAATGATATATTTTTTGTTGTATTGTATATGAAATTACGGTGTTTTGTGTATAACACTTTATGATGTAACGAATAATATGAAACGCGAAAAATGCAGGCCAGACCTTGAAATGCTAGGATTTTCTCTTTATACTGACTTATCATGTCAGTCTGCATTGAATTTTTTTTTTTTTTTTTGTTTTGTTTTTTTTCAAAAATTACTAAAAATCTAAATAATGTGCTAGAGACTTTCCGTTTGTTGCAAAATGAAGGTAAATGATTGATTGTTACTGAATGTAATAATTATGGCTTTACGGATGCTTTTTACGATCATTTCAATCAAAGTTGACCGAACCTTAAAATTTTGTCAGTTATCGTGATTTCATGTAAAAATATAATACTGTGAAGAGCTAAAGGAATGATATATTTTTGTTATATTCTAAAAATTGCACACATTTTGATGTATAACACTTTATTTAACGAATAATATGAAACAGTAAAAAATTACGTAAGCTTGACTCAAGAAATGACAGGATTTTCAGCGGAGTTCTCTGTGGAGGAGGAAAATTTTTTTCAAAAATTCACCAAAATTTTAAATATTGTGCTAGAGACTTTCCGCTTGTTGCAAAATGAAGGTAAATGATTGATTGTTACTAATGTACTAAATGGCACGGATTTTTGATCATTTCTCGAGTAAAAGTTGACCGAATGTTAAAACTTTGTCAGTTATCGTGATTTTGATGTAAATGTTAAAACACTGGAAGAGCTAAAGGAATGCTATATTTTTGTTGTATTCTCATTTACTGTATATATGAAATTGTGCTTATTTTGATGTATAACACTTTATGTAACAAATAATATGAAATGGCAAAAATTACGTAAGCTGGTAAGAAATGACAGGATTTTCAGCGGAGTTCACGCTGCAACGGAGGAAAATTTTTTAAAAATTGAGAAAATTGTAAATATTGTGCTAGAGACTTTCCGCTTGTTGCAAAATGAAGGTAAATGATTGATTGTTACTCAATGTAATACACTATGGCTTACGGATGACAACTGAAAATTTAAGGGCAGAATGCAGTAGGACCGAACGTTAAAATGACTTTGGTTGCTGGGTCCTTTCCAGCATCCCAGTCTAAAACTTGCCTTCACGCTCACTTCCGAGAGGCAGTATGCGCCTTTCACAGTCCTGACGCCCATTTGTGACATCTCTGCAAACGTTCTGTTGCAGCACAAATACGCTAACACTCGAAAAGTTCAACAAAACACGCCTACCAAAATATCGCCTCCCCAACAAGGTACTGCTCTGATGCTCTCTGATTTAAACACAAAAAAAAATCCTCTAAAAATGCGACCTGATGGGGAAAGTTTTATCACAAAAAGTGCATTTAGTCATGAAAAACAAAACAACAGCTGATCCGTGAACTAGCATCCGAAGGTTTCTCATTTGAAATCTTCCGCAAACTAGGGCCTACAATTATTTTTGCGAATATTTAAAAAAGCATTTTCAGTCGACGAGAACATCCACTGCATTCGAGAGACAATTTTGGAATAGTGAAAACGCCCAACAGGCGTGTTTAACTGACTAGCATAACATAACATAAATTTTATGCGTTCTCTGCCAATCCAGTATTTGCTCCACATACCTGCAATCTCAATAATGGTGGTTAGGATTTGAGATGTTTGTATGATGGTACTCCCACTTTATAACATTTGTTCGTGTACAGCTAATTGAACATATTATTACACTTTCCTTTGTAGTGAACTGAAAAGTGTAAGGGCAGGAATGCAGTAGGAGAGAATTGTGCTTAATGATTTGGTTACGATCTGAGAACCATTCTTTGGTACTTGCTTCGACAGTACGTATACTAAAGATGACAGGAATTGTGAAGAGTTCCACATTTTTTTTTAGCTCATACTAAGAGCGCCCAGTAGTCGCTCGCTTGCACCAACAGCAGAGCCTGGCACCAACTCCCGGGCATGCAGCACCAGATTCTGAGTTCCTGGCACCAACTCTCTCCTACTGCTGACCCTCTTGCCTTTTTTATCTACTTGCTCCCGCACCTGGCTTCCTCACTTCCTTCCTGTGCCATTGCCAGTCTTGTGTCCAGGTTAACAGATGTTAACCTGGTATAATAGTGAAGTGTTGTGCATTGGAGGAGGTGGCTACTTGTCCCTTGATGCTCCTAGACAGAGGTCACTGTCACACTCCCAAGCACCAGGCAGGAGGCATACTGGAAATCCAAGGGAGGTCTGGGGGTTTACACAAAGGTAGTCGCCCCCTCAGTCGAACCTGTTGCCAGTCTCAGGTATCGACAGACAGCCTCTGGAAGGCGTCTTACTGGATGTGTAATGAAGGGGTAGCATCCGGCCCCTCGGATCTCAAACCTAGTCCCTGTTAGACTCCCATGCACCAGGGAGGAGGCATACTGAAGTCCATGGGAGTCTGGAGGGGTTTGCCCCCAGGTAGTTGACACTCAGTCGAGCCTGCTGTTTGCAGATGTTGATGGACAGCCATTGGAAAGGTGCCCATAGAGGTGTACTTTTTGAAGTTTTGCTAGCCTTCTGTTAACTCTGCTGCAAAACTTCCAGTTATTCTTTGCTAGCCTTGAGACTTCTCCTGGCTATGCAAACCTGCCACTTAAGTTAGCAGACGCATCCTGGCTATACTGCCACGTCACTACAGGTTAAGTGGAGCCCCAACCAGAGGAATGCATAATACCGGTATTGGTGCCAAGCGGAACATAAGTGCCCAATAGCGCCGTATAGTGTCAGGGCTCATCTTCATATAGAGCTTCCAGCACCAGCTCTCATGCATCTGGCTCCAGCCTACTAGTGGCTGATTCACAGTAGATTCTCTTTGAGCTCGGTGCCTGTTTTTTCTAAGAACATACTGTTCTTTTTTGAGTGCAACTTCCAATTGAACACCTCTTTAAGTGGCCAACCTAGTTTCTGATCATTTTTGGTGTCCTCCTTTGGTATCGGACTCCCAATAAATATTTGAGTACCATACAACTGCTCTCAGGCTGTTTTGTTGCATTTAATTCAGTCTGTTCCACCTTCACTCAGATTTCCAGACAGGCCGAATTGCTAAAACTTTTGTGACATCAATTAGTGTCTCAAAAGTACTGTCTTTTTTTAGACAGGGACTTTGTGTACAAATTTATGAGCTCTTTGAATCCATTCTGTCACCTCTACAGGAAGTTGGGAGTCTGAGGACACTGGTTTTTTCAGGTTGAGCTAAAAACCAGGATAAGACAAGTTTCTTTTGTCCTTCCCTCCTCTGATGCTTAAATTAGTCCTCCTGGTTGAAATTCCTTGTCAAGGTTTTGAAGTAAGGTCTTTCTTGACTGACATCAGGAGCAGGCTAAAAAGATAGGAGTCTCTCAAGTGTTTGCCAGGGGATACCTGGATGTCGCAGCTGGACTTTCAGGCGGCATATATCCTCGGTCTGTTTTACCTTCTTTGGTATTATGATATCTTCACTCCTTCATTCTTTGAAAAAACTTTTCTTATTGACCAGACATGAATGGCATCATAACCCTCTCTTCAGCGGCGCTGGGAACTTCAGAGCTCATGACTCCAGCTTTATGGTGCCTGGTTCTAAATTGAAATCCTGTTCATCCAGAGATTTTTTCGGCTCTTTCTAGCCATACTAGGACCCACCGCTAATGCCTGGTCTGTTTCCATTTTTTATTTTTATTTATTTATTTATTTTTAGAAAATTGTGTTGACTGCAATAATAAATCAAATCTGGTTTTGTTCAAGACCATTCACTACCCATGGCAACTTTTTGTGTATCTTAAGGACTTTCCAAGTTCCTATACCAGCGTTGTCAGATATTAGTTTTTAACCAAGTACAGTTCTGCATATGTTGTCAGTGTATCTGATCTGTCATTGAGTCCACACAAGGCATTATCGCGCTAAGAATTTGATCCCGCCCTGATGGCCTGTCAAGTAAAAACAGGGTCAAAAACTAGTCCATTTGGTTGTCTCAAGTAGTCTGCACAAGGTTCTACAAGTTTGTTCATTTGCAGGGACCAACCAAACAGTTCTGTCATCCATTCTCCAGGGCGATTGGGTGGAGTTCCTGATATGTCCACATACAAATTCCAAAAGATATCTCAGACCTGTCCTACAAGATGGTCTTCCAGTGTGAGAATTTAGGCTTTGACATCTACGGATAAGACTTCTTTAGTGAGTCCTCGCTCTGCTTGCTTTTGTCTTTCTTTCTGACAGAACTTCAGACTGTCCCACAAGACCAATAGGGACAAAAAAACATAACCGACTCCGCTGTTTTTTCCCAAAGACCTGGTTTTATCTGACTTATTGGTATCTGTCCTCCCTTAGACTTTTGGAAGAAGTCCTCACATCATGAGACTAGTCTTAGACTGCTTGTCTCCTTGTTCTAGCAGAGGGAGCCCGCCGGGAACTCAGAAATTTCTGGGATGTGTTCCCTTTTGAATGAACCTTCACATGTATGCCAGAGAGCTGACTTTTGTTCGCTTAAGACTTAAGTTCTTCTCAACCATCACTCACTCCTAGACTGTGGTATTCCTTTAGACAAGATTCCAGTCCTTACTTTTTACTTTAGCTCTCAGGGACCAAGACAAGGTTTTTTTTGCAGATGATAAATGGAATTTTTTCTAGTCCAACTGTAATTTCTGGTTGCTTTAAGAACTGTTCCCATGTCAAAAATCACTCTTACTTATCAACTGGACCTTGAATCATGTCCTGAACTGTTGGGTTATGTAACCTCTGTGGGGCAGGCCAATCTTGACTGTCTGCCACCTTAAAGTGATTGATCTTCTACTTTGGGCAACAGACACCTTATTGCAAGATCGTTCCAACCAGAGACCTCTAAGCTCTTCCAAGGGGGCTGGGTGGAACTTCTGGATATCTTATGACATGGTCAAGGAAGGGCTGAACTTTCTCAGGCTTGTCAGAACGTTAGACATTCCTTGTAGGCCCCATTCTGAACCATAATTTATGGTTCCTGAATTGCTATGGTTGATTGGTGGACTCTCCAAGAATCCTTCCACTATTTGTTTCTTCTTGAACTTCCACAAAACATTTCTACAAGAGACACAAAAAAAACCACTAAAAATGTGGATCTCTTATTTTGATGGACAGATTTAGACTGTCTGGGTGCTTGTTCAGGAAGGAGGTGAATTTTTCAGAGGTGCTACAAGAGACATTTGAAAGATGCAGATATCTCTTTAGCTCAATCTACCAATCTTAAGTGAATGATGTTCAATGGTGTGTCTCAGACTCTTAAGTTTCTTCTTGTGAGACACTGACTCAGTGGCAGAATTGCCTTTTTATCAGAGAGACCTCAGATAGAATCTTTAGACACTGTTCTTCCTTTTAGGGGTATCAGCCTATGTCTGACTCAGTAACAAAGTTTGCTTGTTTATTTCCCTGGGGTTTTTAACCAAGAGCGAGGATGCTTTCATGACTTCTGGAACCGTTCTCTCCCTCTCAAGAACTTCATAGAAGAGAAGACAGTCTTGACAGGCGGGGACAGTGCTCCGGGCTCCCAGGAGCATCCTCCAGCCCGAGCCTTTACCTTGTCTGACTTCCAGCTTGCCTGGTGCCAGCTCTGCCCCAAGCTCCTAGGAGTGCCAGTCAGCTACCTACCGATTAGTTACCTGGCGTCCAGCTCAGCTGGCGCCATTTACATCCTGGCGCCAGCTTATGATCGTCTGGCACCAAATCTTCCCACATCCTTGGCTCTGAGGAAGAGTAGGAAGGTCTCTTTTATGTTGAAATTTTCAGGTATTACCTGAGCAGGACTGGAGGGCCCTTCATAACCTACAATGTTCTGACAAGGACCCTATTTTCGCCCTCTAAGAGCGCATGGATCTTCTTCATGTATGGACTTGGTTTATGAGACCATTCTTAGTTTCAGGAGGGTATTGGGCATACTTTTAAGTGAAAGCTAAAGATGGCAGAACAACTTCTACCTTACTGGCCTTCATGCATATATGCCCCTTATGTCCATCCTACAATCGACCTACTGGAAGTGTAATTGATTTTCGCTTCTCACCTTTTCAGAAAAGTTTAAACAGTGTTAAAATTTTTCTTGCAGTACCTTGTGATTATTAGTAACTGGCTTGGCATCGTGGAAGGAAGCATAGGATTTTCTCCTTCTATCTCTTCACCTTGTAGTAAGGTCCCGAGTTTAGTGAGAGCCAGGGTGTACAATGTACCTGGAGCACCCACCACTCTTAGTGGATGGGTCGTGGTCTTTACTTCAGTGCAGGTGACAGTGTTATCTGGATGTTTTATTGTGGTACTGCACCCAGGGCAAGGGCACTTTTTGAAGTTTTGCTAGCCTTTGGTTAACTCCTTCGCTGCAAAGCTCCCTCTTTAGTAGCAGATGCTCCTGGCTATACTGCCACATTGCTACAGGTTAAGTTGAGCACCAACCAGAGGCAGTTTTCTACTGCAGGCTCTCTTAACTAATAAGGAACGACAAGCATTGTTTTCAAAGATAGCAACTTTTTCTATTTCAAATTCATTACATGTCTTAATGTTTTGGAGTAAAGTATGTCCATGCATCCCACCTCCTGTCAATTGGGAATCAGCTATGTAATTACTTGGTAAGTTACTTATATAAAATGACATTTTTATGATAAAATAAAGTTTTGTATATACTTACCAAGTAATTACTGCCTCCCCTCCCCTCTGATGGACATATGGCATAAACAGAATGAGATTGTCTGCTAAGTCGTTCCTGGTAGCCCCCTGTTAGTGGGCAGGACCAGTTGTCTGCACTGAACTTTGAAGTGTTACCCAAAATTTTTTAATTTAGCTGCTGTGCAAGAGAAAACTATAGCTATGTAATTACTTGGTAAAAAGTATATATAAAACTTTATTATAAAAAAATGTCATTTTGCTATTAATTTTTTTTTATTGGCAACTGTCAGTGACTTGGTAATGCAGATTTTATTTTTAATGTTGCTGTTAGCTAGTGATATTTAATCTTTTGTAGATATATTCAATATTCTATAACCTCAACCAGCATGTATCTTGAAAAAATTGTGCTCACTGCATTTTTGTTTTGCTTTCCATCGGTTGAAAATGTGTATGGGTTGTAACTTGTAATAGTTTCTCATTGGTCTATTCTGTTTGATAGAAGCATGGAATAGATTTAATTTCCCCACAATAATACTAAGAATTATGTGATATAGATTTTGAAGAATGAGATGGCATTAATCTTTGAGAGGTAAGTGTTTGCTAGAAGAGTTAAATTGGTCCTGTACTTTGTTCATTTAGATATAGTCATGTTGAGCCCTTAGAGATGAATGGTTAGGTGTGTGGTTGGCATGTTTTTACTTATTTTGTCAATGAATTATCCATCATTTATTATTTTTTCACTTTGTACTTTTTCTTATCAGTTGGTGGAACAACTGTATATGCATTACAGTGATTGCCATGAAATTAGTCTACAGATATGCATAATTCAGCTTATGATTAGGTCACATATGCATAACATTATAAGTTGTTCAGGTGCATGGCTACTTTGTTAATCTGCAGACCAAAGTTATCATTTGTTCAAGTTGTTATAGTAGTTCTTTTGATTTAGCTAAAATTTGCATGTTTAAAATTTTATGATATAAAGATTAATTTTACACTGAGGTGTGTAGAATGGTAGTTTGGCCAAACTATCTTTTGCATCTAACTGCATCTCTGACCATTGTAACACAGCAATGGACACTCAGTTAATCAGTAGTTTGCCAGTGCTGAAATGAAAAGACTGGTAAAAATTTTGGCTAACCTGGAAACAGTAGAATGAGGTGAAAATTATAAGGTCAAGCAAATAATTGATGTTTAGTAAATTAAGCATATACAAGTCAATTTATCACTAATCCAGCGACAGTGGGACCTGCTTAGAATGCTGGATTAGTAATTTGCTGTATTACAGAATGGTTAGGTCAGAAAATCAAACTTGGAGCCCCATCAATTCAACCACCTCATCCTATCTTTAAAATACCCTGTAAATCAGTACAAGTTGGTTAATAAGGAAAAGAGAAACATTTTTAAATGAAGCTCAGTCAAAATAAATTGTACAGGTAGGCATCGAGTTATGACAGGGTTAGGTCTTTGCATGCATGTCACGAAGTTGAATTTTGACATAAAATCAGTTGGCAATTCAGTCTCGGGCAAACCCATCGCCTAACTCCATTTACCTACAGCTTGCCATGGTTTTATCACCATGCGTATATTTTTATACAGTAACTTTCCATCCCTCTTCACAATAATAATTTTATTCATTTGTTTTACGTATGATTCATTAAAGATGTTGTGTTCTCTTTACCAGGAATTATGCTTAGCAAGTATTGTATCATTCATATTTTGTGCTATAGACAACTCTTAGTATGTTGTTCTTAGGAATGTTTTAAAATGGATAATTAACCGTCTTGATTTATTGTAATCATTAATTTCCTCATTCTGGCTTGTATATCACAGAAAACCCTGTGTATGCAACTTATCCTGTGTTTACATTTACATGTGACATTTCGTCAAGTATGATGTACAATGCAGACACACACCGTTTAGCTTTTTTGTTTCCAGAACTGGGTATCATACTTGTATATTTACATTGCACAGGAGAATCTTTTATCACTGTTAATATTATATTTTCGTTTCACTATTAATTTTTCAATTTGTCTCGTTTTTATAACGTGCCCCACGGGACTGCATCTATGTTTCATATGCTTCAGATGGGAAGCCAGTGGTAATAAGTTTGCTTATTTCAGTTGACTTGGATGAATATCACACATTAGTGATTCTGTACACTATTGAAAGTACTTTACTATTACTGATCTCTTTAGTTTGATCTCAACCAATTTCCATTTCATTGTAGTGTTAAACGTTTTTTAAGTTTATTCAAGAATGGTTATTAAGTCGTTTTGCATGGAAATGTTATAATCTTTTGTGTTTTTCCTTTTATGAATTTATCAAAACTATCGATAAACTTTCTTGTTGCCTCTCCTGTTACCCGAACATTATGCATACTGTACCCGAACATTTTGCATACTGAATCTTCTTTTGAACGTTTTGAACCATCTGGTACTGCAATGAATCCTCATTGATAGTCATCACAAGCATGTTCCTTAAGGGTCTGAAACAGACATCTAGACTTTGCCTGGATGGCAGTAAGACTTATTGGTGTTTGTCTTTTAATCTGGTCTTCTATCCACACCATTAATAACTTCCATTTCATGGATTGGCCTGCCTTTGCTTCAGAGAATTACCATAGAGTTCACAGAAGCAAAACCTTTTCACAGCTTCGTGTAGGCATTCTCGATCCTCATGAATTATTGACACTGTTGAACGTGGAAGTTCTAGGTCATGTGCAATAACCAAACACGTTCTTATTCTTTTCCTCCTTTGTACTGATTAATCACATTTGGTTTTAATTCCAAGTTGATATCCTTTCTTGCCTTTTTGACTTGCCAAATTGTTGATCCTTCCTGAAAGTGCTCCTTCCGACAACATACTGTGGGTTAATTAAAACTTTATAAACAGTAAATGAAGCACAGTTGACAGCATTGTTCTCAGGCCTGTTGCTGCATAGCACAAGACAGTGTTGAGAGAGAAATGAAAGGTGTGTGTTTTCCTGTAATGCATGTTGGGCTGACCAACAAGCCATCAAACATTCGATTGTATGAGGTACAGACTGCAGCTGGTGTACAATTAAATGTCAGCATAAGCATTTTAAATGGAAAAATACTTCTTAGCTAATCCTTCCAACCTAGCCATATGTTCATAAATTGTTTAGTTGTATGATCATATGCCATGCTGGGTATAAATGTTTGATAGTGTGTTGCCTGCTTTATGTGCATTGCTGAGACTACTACTCGTAAGGCTGCATGCTGTATGATGTTTCATAAATTTTTAGAATTTTTTTATATTCTTATTTTTATTAACTACTTTGCTACTGTCGTAAATGTTAAATTGTGCTAGCCCAATTAGTGCCGGATTAGTGATGGAACCGGATTAGCAATGGCTGGATTAGTGATGGTCAACCTGTACTATGTAGAAAAAGGTTAGGTCAATGAAAATTAAGGAAGTAAGGTTAGTAACTTTACTAAGGCACCTGTATATTGAAGGTAACTTGAGAACTGAAATAAAATAACTAACATTATAACTAATGTAATTAAACTTTTAATGTAATTAAAATTTCACAAGTATATGCATAACTGCCACTATCATATCCACTATCCACTACTATATTATAAGCTTTTACATGATACAAACTGTATCAAGTCATATATGAATACCTGTATAGTATTGGGCTAGTTATTCAATATAAATGATAATTTACAAAATAAACATATACTTGATATGCAAGAGAACGGGGGAAAGTAGATTTTTTTTATTTTGGAAAATTAATCAGTCAGCCTAACTCACCTGAGGGTACTTCTCTTTTACTACATGAGTGTGATAGCATAAGCTTGGGCCAATTACCTATACTCCTTTTTAAAAATGTTGGCATTGTTGAAACAACACTGGAGGTGCCTACCATAACTTAAAACACTGCTTCTTTCTTTCTGGCAAAGCCTTGAGAGAGAAGTTGGGTACCTAACATTCTACCTCACATTTTCTTATACTGTTTCTTATTTTCATGTGGTCAGATCTCTATTGCTTACTCTCAGTTTCTACCAGACGATATCTAGATACTGACTTCAAAATTTTACTCACCTGGACAGCCAGCCAACCCTTTTCAATCTTTAGGCTAACATGACAGGTTTAGATACTGGAACTTCCTGCCTGGTGAAATCATCCTAGCTGAAGAGCTGGTACCTACAGTACATCAGTTGCCTTTTGCCCCTAAATAGCAATTTGTTTATGGAAAGAAGTAATTTGTTTGATTGTCCCATAGGTTATGACATTTTAAAAATAAACCTAGGATGCATATACACAAACCATTGCCTTTCACTGAGGTGTCCTCTTTGCTTGAGGTCAGTTGCCTCTTTCTTGGAGCAAAACTTTTACTAATTGGAGCCAGTGAAAGACAGGATGGTTAATTTTATGGAGTGCTTTTTTTATACAGTAGGTCAGAATTTTCTTCCATCATAAAAATGGTTTGCAATTCTCACACGGAACATTAACTTGGTTATGTAACATAATGGCTAATTTGTATAAAAACCTTTATTTCCTTTTCAAGATTACAACTTACTTCAATTTATTCAATACTTGATTCAAAGATGAATGACAGCAAAGATATAATTTAGGTTTCATATAATGTTCTTGTTTTTAGGTTTCATACAATGTTCTTGTTTTCTGTGAATCATATTTTTTTCATTTTTTACATAGCAATAATGTATATCTCTGTAAAGAATCAGATTGTACTAAGTGGAATGATTACACATGGGTTCTTTTACTGCTTTTAGTTGTCTTCTGGAGAGATGCGACCCTCGCAACTAACAGCATTGTTACATGAATCAGAAGCAGAAAATGCCAGTTAGTACAACTTTCAGATGCACTTAAAGAAGAAATTAGAAGGTCAGTCACGCAATGAAAGTAGAGAAAAAACATATGGAAAATATGGAGTACATGAAGAACATTATATTGAAGGTAAGTCCCGATTTGTTTAAATCATATAAGTGAGGTAGCATTTTTAGAATATTAGTGACCTTCAGACTTCTTCATGTTCCCAACAAAGATGTTTTTTTAATGACCTACATGAAACTCATTTCTAGTTTTGCTGAAACTTGTGAAAAGCTATACTTCTACTGATATTGTCATTCTGTTCTCATATACTGTATACCTTAAATTTCACAAATGACACTAGAATTTGAAAATTAATATACTTAAATTTATTTGTATCAGAAACATACCTTTTATGTTTGATTCAGTTTTCTGGCTTAACTGTCACATAATAATGCCTGTAATACAACTTTGGAAGTAAATACCGGTATATTTTAGAAGGATCATATACATGTAATAGGCTTAGATGAGTGAGCATTTTAAGAGCTGGGTGTCCTTATTTTGATATCTTTTTGTTGCACTTCTGAACAGCTTGTTCAAATTTGAGGACTTTCAATGTTGTTCTTGACAAATTTGAATGTAAAGCTTTCCATCTCAGTTGAAGGCCAATCTTTAGCTTTCAGTTGGAGCATTTCAATTCCACTGGAAATGTCAGTGAGGTACTTGACATTATATCATGAAAAATATTAGGAAATCATAAATTCAAGATTCTGGTATATGATCAGTCCTTTGTCTACCTCAATCAAGAAATGTGGTATGATCTCCTTTGTTTGCTAAATCCTACAAAGCTTCATTTTAAGAGGCAGGTTTGTCTTTCTTTGTGACTTAGGGTGAGTTTGATACTATGAGTTATTTTGCCTGTCATGGCATCATAACTGTCAGTTCTTATTCACTATTCAGTGATCTTGTGTAAACTTAAAACAGAGTACACTATACATGTATTCCACTTAAACATATCATCAAGTGAAATTTTAGCTGTCAGCAAAAAAATGTTTGCAAGAAAGATCAAATGATACAGAAAGGATGGTAAATCAGATAAAAGTTAATTGAACAACCAGAATGTACGATGAGAAATAGGACCAGGTAGCAAAGTAAATCCCATCTTATAGACAATGTTTACCCTTAAACGCTGAACCTCTATTTACAAAAAAACGTCTCCCGTATGCCGTTCGGGAGTTAGCGCTAAGCGGAAAAAGTTTTTTCAAAAATCACAGCACGCTTAGTTTTTAAGATTAAGAGTTCATTTATGGCTCCTTTTTGTCATTGCCTGAAGTTTAGTATGCAATCATCAGAAATGAAAAAATTATCATTATCATATATAAAATATTGAAATATATGACAGCGCAAAAAAAAATTTTCATATATAATTTTATACAAATCGCAGAGCAAAACGTTAAAGCTAACGGATATAATTTTATACAAATCGCGCTGTGAGCAAAACGGTTAAAGCTAACGGATTATTTTTTCTTTGTATTGTACTCTAAATTGCGATGATTTTGGTATATAACAAATTGTAAAATGATCAAAGCAACACAGAGAAAATATTAGCACAATATGATGCATGAATCCATGTAACGCGCGGACGTAAAAAAAATGTTTTTTTAAAATTCACCATAAATCGAAATATTGTGCTAGAGACTTCCCGTTTGTTGAAAAATGAAGCTAATTGATTGAATATTACTAGACTGTAAGTGTTTTAGCTTACAATTGCAGTTTTTCGACCATTTCGGTCGAGTTAAAGTTGACCGAAAGAATTTTTTCTATTTATCATAATTTATATGAAAATATTTCAAAACTGATAAAAGCTACAACCATGAGTTATTTTCTGTTGTATTGTACATGAAATTGCGCACATTTTCATATATAAAAGTTTATGTAACGACTAATATAAAACGGTGCAAACATTACGACAACGTGACAAAAAGAATTTCTGAGATGTTCAGCGAGTTACCACGCAGGCGTGGAAAATGTTTTTTTTCAAAATTCACCATAAATCGAAATATTGTGCTAGAGACTTCCAATTTATTGCAAAATAAAGGTAAATGATTGAATATTACTAGAATGTAAGAGTTTTAGCTTACAATTGCGTTTTTCGACCATTTCGGTCGAAAGTTAAAGTTGACCGAAGGTTGAAATTTTGGCAGTTATCGTGATTTATGTGAAAATATTTCAAAAGTGATAAAGCTACAACCATGAATTATTTTCTGTTGTATTCTAAATGAAATTGCGCACATTTTCATATATAAAAGTTTATGTAAAGACTAATGTAAAATGATGCAAACATTACGACAACGTGACGAAAGAATTTCTGAGATGTTCGGCCGAGTTACCGCGCGCAGATGTAAGGAAAAAGCTTTTTTTTTTTTTAAATTCACCATAAATCGAAATATTGTGCTAGAGACTTCCAGTTTGTTGCAAAATGAAGGTACATGATTGAATATTACTAGAATGTAAGAGTTTTAGCTTATAATTGCGTTTTTTTACCATTTTGGTCGAGTTAAAGTTGACCTAAGGTTGAAATTTTGGCAGTTATCATGATTTATATGAAAATATTTTGAAACTGATAAGAGCTACAACCATGAGTTATTTTCTGTTGTATTCTACATGAAATTGCGCACATTTCCATAAATAAAACTTTATGTAACGACTAATATAAACGGTGCAAACATTACGACAACGTGACGAAAAGAATTTCTGGCGCGGACGTGGAAAAAAGTTTTTCAAAAATTCATCATAAATCGAAATATTGTGCTAGAGACTTTCAATTTGTTGCAAAATGAAAGGTAAATGATTGAATATTACTAGAATGTAAGAGTTTTAGCTTACAATTGCGTTTTTGACCATTTGAATTAGTCAAAGTTGACGAAGGTTGAAATTTTTAGCGAGTCGGCGTTTACTCGTCCTCTAGGCATTCAACAGACAGTTTTAGTCAACGTTTTTCGTCCAACAGAGCGTTTAGGGTTAATAATAATTATGTACTAAGATCTGTTTTAGATCTTTATGCTGACTAAAGGTCTTAATTACAATAACATAGGTTTCTCAAGAAATTGCTCTAGGTGTCACTTTACAATATTAATACACTTCAGTAAATAGGCCCCGCCAGAGGAACAGTCTGATTACAACAAAGCATCCTTAAATTTGAGTGATCAGTATTTATACACAACAGCCTGTACAGTATTATTTGTTCCTCCAAATCACAACCCCAGTCACTAATGACCAAATTCAGTTGCTTCTTCTCCAAGTTGTCCATTGCTAAATCTCAAAATCTTTCTTGGCATCAATCTTGTAATGTTTGTCATTTTGATCCATTAAGGACTAATCTCATCTTCCAAGCAGGAAATATAATTAAATCCTACAAAGGTTAACAGCAGCAATTTCCTTTTGAAGAGGTACTGGCTTTGGAGTTGCTTTGTGAATCATTATATTATATGTATCATATGTATATGTATATATATATATATATATATATATATATATATATATATATATATACATATATATATATATACATATATATATAACATATATATATATATATATATATATATATATATATATATACTAACATATATATATATATATATATATATATATATATATATATATATATGTATATACTATCTTCTTATATATATATATATATATATATATATATATATATATACTAATATATATATATATATATATATATATATATATAAGGATTTTGGCTGAGAAGGAAAATCTATTTCTGGGAGAGGGGACTGTGTTTACCGCAAAAAGTCCACCAGCACTTATTTCTAGGCAATCGCTTGCCAGGACAAATTGAGAAAGCCAAACAGAAATGCTGAGCACACCCTCAGAGCGAGCCCATCAGATGGAGTCGGTA